>NC_138884.1:143576356-143866356 GCF_965194825.1 Balaenoptera physalus | reverse complement strand
TTTTCATGTGTCTGTTGGCCATCTGTGTGCCTTCTTTGGAAAAATGTCTATTCAGTTCCTCTGCCCATTTTTTAATGGAGTTGCTTGGTTGTTTTTTGATATTGAGGTGTATGAATTTTGTGTGTATTTTGGATATTAACCCCTTGTCAGACACATTATTTGCAAATATCTTCTCTCATTCAGTGGGCTGCCTTTTTTTTAATTGATAGTTTCCTTCATTGTTAATAATCTTTTTAGTTGGACATAATCACATTTTTTTATTTTTGGTTTTGTTTCTCTTGCCTGAGGAGACAGATCCAAAAAAATGTTGCTAAGACAGATGTCAAAGAAGGTACTGCCTATGTTTTCTTCTAGGAGTTTTATGGTTTCAGGTCTTACATTTAAGTTTTTAATCCATTTTTGAGTTTACTTTTTTACAGTGTGGGAAAGTAGTCCAGTTTGATTCTTTTGCATGTAGCTGTCCAGTTTTCCAAACACCATTTATTGAAGAGGCTGTCTTTTCCCCATTGTATAATCTTGCCTCCTTTGTTATAGGTTAATTGACCATTTAAGCATGGGTTTATTTCTGGGCTCTCTGCTTTGTTCCATTAATCTATGTGTCTGTTTTTGTGCCAGTACCGTACTGTTTTGATTATTGTGGCTTTGTAGCATATTTTGAAATCAGGAAGTGTGAAACCTCCAGCTTTGTTCTTTTTTCTCAAGATTGCTTTGACTATTTGATATCTTTTGTGGTTTCATATAGATTTTTAGAATTATTTGCTTTAGTTCTGTGAAAAATGCCATTGGTATTTTGATAGGGATTGCACTGAATCTGTAGATTGCCTGGGATAGTATGGTCATTTTAACAATACATTTTAACAATACAGTTCTTCCAATCTAAGAGCATGGTATATTTTTCCATTTGTTTGTGTCTTCAATTTATTTCATCCATGTCTTATTGTTTTCAGAGTGCAAGCCTTCATGTCTTTGGTTAGATTTATTCCTAGGCATTTTATTCTTTTTGATACAAGTGTGAGATTGTTTTCTTAATTTTTCTTTCTGATAGTTTGTAATTAGTGTATAGAAATGCAACATATTTCTGTATGTTAATTTTGTATCCTGCAACTTTAATGAATTCATTTATTAGTTTAATAGTGTCCTTAGAATGTTTCGTGTACAATATCATGTCGTTTATGAACAATGGCAGTTTTTACTTCTTTTCCAATTTAGGTTCCGTTTATTTCTTTCTCTTGTCTGATTGCTGTGGCTAGGACTTCTAATACTATGTTAAATAAAAATGGTGAGAATGGGCATCCTTATTGTTTCTGATCTTAAAGGAAATGCTTTTAACTTTTCATCGTTTACTGTGATATAGGCTGTGGGTTAGAACTCATTTCTATAAAGAGAGTGTCGCCCTTACCTCTTTTGGTGGGGGTGGGGTCTTTGCAGCAGTCCTTGTTAGAACAAAATGTAGACAGTGGAAAAGATAATTCTCTAATTCTTATCTTGTGTTTTCATTGAGTTCTCTTATTTTTGATGCCTATAACTAATTGTTTATCAGGAATCATAGATCCTTCTTTAATATCCGTGTTGTATACGTTCCTCTATCACAATCTTCTTATTCTAGTAATCACATATTTTGATAATTTGGGAAGGCGGGGTGCATGCACTACTAGCATAGAATTACAAATTTTGTGTGTTTAAGTTTGGACATATTTTAGAAAGAGAGAGTCTGTATATTGGTTTCATCTTCTTAATAGTGTTTGGACCCAAATAGATAAAGAGATACTTCACTATATTTCTCATGTTCAAAATATACCATCTTATCCTCAGAATAATCTTAAGCCAACACTTTTTACATCTAACACTCTTATTCTAAAATAATAATTTTCATTCAGGTCACTTAGCATAATTATTAAATTTCTCCATAGCTAGGAATTTCTCTTTACAGCCTGATATAACCCTAACAACACAAAAATATCATCACTTTCAAACTTGCTTTCATATGTTGCTATAGTCTGAAAAGCCAAATTCTTTCATTTATAAATATTCACAATACATTATTTTATCTTTGTGGACTTGTATGTTCAGTTCTTTCTCCAGTTTTAGGGAGTTTTCATATATTATTTCTTTAAATAACATATCTTCCCCCTTCTTCTTCTTTTCTCCTTCTGACATAACCATTATTATGCTGGGTCTCCTAATGGAGCCTGATGGCTCTCACACAGTTTCTTGACTTTTTAAAAATCTTAGTTCTGTCTCCTCTTCCAGCTGAATTATTTCTAGATTTCTATCTTTCAGATTGTGTATTCTCTCTTCTAGCTAATCTTTCTATTTCCAGTGCTTTCTAACGCATTCTTCATCTCGTTTATTGAGTTTTTCAGCTCCAGAATTTCTGTTTGATTCTTTTCAATAATTTTAGTCTCTTTGGTAAAGCACTCCTTCTGTTCATTCATTTTATTCCCCAGTTCGTTGAATTGTCTTTCTGAATTTTCTTGTAACTCATTGAATTTATTCATAACAGCTATTTTTAATTCTCTATCAGGTAGATCACACTCTTTTGTGAGTTTGAGTTTACTTGCTGGAGAATTGTCATTTTATTTTTGTAATACCATATTACTACAATTTTTCATGTTGTTTGATGATATGTGCCTATGCTGGCACATCTGAAGTAGTGAACATCTTTGTTTTTTAGGTAAAGCTTTGTTTACTTTGATTCTAACAGTCCAACAGATTGGCAATTAGAGGCCTTTCTATTGTTTCCCAGCAGGTGACACTATAGCACACTTTTTTGCTTTTTTTTTCCCCCATAGATCCTTATGGCTGTATTTGGAAGCTTTCAAAAGAAAAAGAAAGAAAAAA
The DNA here is from genome assembly GCF_965194825.1 of Balaenoptera physalus. Taxonomy (NCBI): domain Eukaryota; kingdom Metazoa; phylum Chordata; class Mammalia; order Artiodactyla; family Balaenopteridae; genus Balaenoptera; species Balaenoptera physalus. The sequence goes on along the minus strand of NC_138884.1, from coordinate 143,863,515 downwards.
AAAAAGCTGGGAACAAAGTGAGGTGAAGTATGTGCTTGGACCTTAGGGCTTTGGGTGTGTGACAAGCCTGTAGGGGAGATCCTCAAGTGAGGGAATCCCAGAGGTTCTGGATGGTCCTCTGGCTAAATTCTGGGGCAGATAGCAGATAACGATGTTCTTTTTTGTCTGCCTCCTTCCCTTTCCTTTCCCTCCCCCCAGTTACAGATGTCTCTCCTCTGAGGGCTGGGTACTGCTGAATTGCAACAGGACCCTTCAGCTGCAGCTCACAGAGCCAGATAGACTTTCACTCGCCACTTTTTACCTTAGATCCCCTCTGCCAGAGGGGGTGCCAGTGCTGCGGTCACCAGTGCCGTTGCCACTGCTGGACCTTGAGTGAAGGCACTGCTGCCACTGCTCCCCTGGTTCTGCAACCTCCACAATGTCCAATCCCCCCACCATTAGCTATACAGATATATGTATCTCTACAGTGTTCTGGTGTGCTGTGCAGAGGAACCGTTGGCTTACGGATGTCCTACTAGTTGTAAATTGAAGGGGAGAGACAAAGGAAATGATGCTGACCCCATATTGTTTTGAATAATAGAATAGAGATATTTACTCCAACCCCTTCAGTTGCCTTAATCCTTCAAAGTCATATTAAATCTCTCCTCATTAGTGATGCACATCAATCTGATTTTATCTTTTACTAAAATTCCAGACACACCATGTTTTGTCTTGGGGGGGAAATAAAACCATATTTGATTACTTAATGAATCTTAATAAAGTTTCTATAAAGACGGTAGAGTGAATATAGAAGCCAGAAAACTATCAATAGAATAATAGAAGAAAAATTTCCAGAAATGCATAAAAATAGGGATTTTCCAAATGGAAAAGCCCTACTAAATGGAAATAGCATGGAAAAATAAAAGACAAAAAATTACACACATCCTTATGAAATTTAATTGTTATACTATGCATTTCTCTCTTTAAAATGTATTATAAAATCAAAAATGGTCAAAATGGAAGGAAAAATGCCTCCTGAGGAAAAAAATGTAGATTATTTATAAATTAATGGAAATGGAACATCCTCCAGATATCTTAACATTAATAGCAAAGGAGAAAACACATTTAGTCAAAGCTTTCAAAATCTGGGGACAGGGGATTATTTTGAAATCCGAATCTTATTTCCAGGTAAATGATATCTACTGTGAGGGTAAAGTAAAGAAATTTTCAATTATAGAAAGACTCACAAATTTATCTCTCAAGAACCGTTACTGAATAATCCCAACAGCAGCAACAGCAGCAGCAGAAGTAAAAAAGGTGTTTCTTAATTGGTACTTAACAGGTGATGATTATAGTATGTTATTTAAAATGTTACTAGATGAAATGTCTCTATAGCTTTCTCCTTTGTTTTAAGTAAAATCCTGGTAACCATGATTTTTAAAAAAAAAATAAATAGAATAACTTTATATGTTCTAGAAAACCATAAAATGTGGGAAATAGGGCACTGAATACGTGTTATTTATGGATACATGAATGTAACAAAATGGTATCATACTATTTTATATAGAAAATTATGCATTTTGCTTTCTTTTCACAAGAATTACATTTTTAGCAAATATCTCCTATAAGTAAACATAGATCTATACTATTTCTTTTTTTAACACATCCATCAAAATACATATTTATCTATAGATAGATAGATAGGAGTTTTTGGGTGAGAATATTTAAGTTCTACTCTCAGTAAATTTCAGTTATACAATACATTATTATCAACTGTAGTCACCCTGTTTTCATTTGATCCTCAGATCTTTTTTATCTTACAGCTGAAAGTTTGTACCCTTTATTATCCTCTCCTTATTTCCCTATCCAAGGCAGGTAACTACTTTTCTACTTTCTATTTCTATGAGTTTGACTTTTATCGATTGATTGATTGATTCCAGATATAAGTGGTATCATGCAATATTTGTCTTTCTCTGTCTGGGTTATTTCACGTAGCATAATGCCCTCAAAGTCCATCCAATTTCTTATAAATGGCAGGATTTCCTTCTTTCTCATGGCTGAATAATATTTCAGTGTATTTATATACACATTTTCTTTATCTATTCATCCACTGACAAACAGTTAAATTGCTTCCATATTTTGGGTATTGTGAATACTACTGCAATGGAACATGTGAGTGCAGATAAAGCTTCAACATCCTGTTTTCTTTTCCTTTGGGTATGTACCCAGAAATGAGATAGCTGGATCATATGATAGTTCTACTTTTAATGTTTTGAGGGACCTCCATATTGTTTCCCATAGAAGCTGCGTCCAATTTACATTCCCATCAATAGTGCACAGAGGTTCCCTTTTCTCTATATCCTCACCAACAGTTGTTGTCTCTTGATATTCTAACAGGTGTGAGGTGATATCTCATTGTGTGGGGTTTTTTTTAATAAATTTGTTTATTTATTTATGTATCTTTGGCTGCATTGGGTCTTTGAAGCTGTGTACGGGCTTCCTCTTGTTGCGGCGAGCAGGAGCTACTCTTCGTTGTGGTGCGTGGGCTTCTCATCGTGGTGGCTTCTCTTGTTGTGGAACACGGGCTCTAGGTGCGCGGGCTTCAGTAGTTGTGGCACATGGGCTCAGTAGTTGTGGCTTGCGGGCTCTAGAGTGCAGGCTCAGTAGTTGTGGCGCACAGGCTTAGTTGCTCCACGGCATGTGGGATCTTCCCGGACCAGGGCTCAAACCTGTGTCCCCTGCATTGGCAGGTGGATTCTTAACCACTGTGCCACCAGGGAAGTCCTCTCATTGTGGTTTTGATTTGCATTTCCCTGATTATTAGTGATGTTGAACATCTTTTCATGTGTCTGTTGACCATCTCTGTCTTCTTTGGAAAAAATGTCTATCTAGATCCTCTGCCCATTTTTTACTCAAATTATTTGTTCTTTTGCTATTGAGTTGCTTAAGTTTTTAATGTATTTTTATATATTTTAATTAGTCCCTTTTTGAATATATGATTTGCAAGTATTTTCTCCCATTCACAGGGTTGCCTTTTCATTTTGCTGATGGTTCTTTTGCTGTACAGAAGCTCTTTAGTTTGACATAGTCCCACTTGTTTATTTTTGTTTTTGTTGACTTTGCTTTGGGAGTCAGATCCAAAAATTCCATGCCAAACAGCTTACCACCTATGTTTTCTTCTAGGAGGCTTATGGTTTCAGGTTTTAAATTTAAGTCTTTAGTATTTTGTAGTTGATTTCTGTTTATGGTGGAAGTCAGGGCTGCAGTTTTATGCTTTTTCATGTGGCTGCCCAATTTTTCCCAACACCATTTATTGAAGAGTCTATCCTTTCCCTATTGTATATTCGTGGCTCCTTTATCATAAATTAATTGTCCATATATTATGCCTGGGATTATTTCTGACTGTATATTCTGTTCCATTAATCTATATGTCTATTTTATGTCAATACCATTCTGTTTTGATTATATAACTTTGTATTATATTTTGAAATCAGGACGTGTGATGCCACCAGCTTTGTTTTTCTCTCTCAAGGTTGCTTGGGCTATTTGGAGTCTTTAGTACTTCCATACAAGTTTTAGGAATTTTTGTTTTCTTTCTGTGAAAAATTGGAGTTTTGATAGGGGTTGCATTGAATCTGTATATTGCTTTGGGTAATATGGATATTTTAACAATATTAATTCTTCCAATCCATGAGCATGTAATATCTTCCATTTATTTGTGTCTTCCTCAGTATCTTTTATTAAAGGGTGTGTGTGTGTGTGTGTGTGTGTGTGTGTGTGTGTGCGTGCATGCTCATGTTTCTTTTTGAAACAGAGGGTTAGAGAACCCTCACGATAAAGTAGGATATGTGAGAAGGATTTTGAAAACCCTATGGAAATAGCATAGTGTGTTACATATCTCATCTCCATAAGGAACAACTGTTTGGGGTGTTTATTGTTACTGTTTTTGAATTAGTAAGACCTGATATTAATCATTGTTTTATGATTATATAAAAGTATTAATATTGGTGGCATCTTTGTACAGGATACATATGGAAATATATATGGAAATAAATATATTTATGGAAATTCTTTGTACTTATTTGCAATCTTTTTTGTAAGTCTAAAACTTTCAAAATGTAAAGTTAAAAACTAACTATAGTATATGTACATACGTATGTAATATATCCCTTATTTACCTTATCTTCAATAACATTCTGTATAATTCTAAAATATTCACAAACTTAACTCTGTAATTATTTATGTATCATTCAATGGCAGGAAACTGGGTGCATTAAAAGGAGGTAATTGCAAAGAGTTTGGTGATGAATGTTAACTAGACTTATTGTGGTGATCATTTTGCAATATATACAAATATCAAATCATGGTATTGTACACCTGAAACTAATGTAATGTTATATGTCAAATTATTCCTCAATAAAAGCAAGGAGGAAAGCAAGAAAGGAAAGAAAGGAGAAAAGGAAAAGGAAAGAGTTTGGGGAAAAGTTTATTGCAAAAGTATGGACAGGTTTTTTTCGCAAACCAACAAGGGTTGTTGAATCACCCCAGCAAAGCTACCAATAGTGTCCAATGACCTTAACAACCTAGGCCAGAAAGAGCAAGATTGGGTAAAGCAGTTTCTAAAATGTGATCTTCAGTGTAGCCATATACATACTACCAACCTAAAGCCTGGTGGGGTGAGAGCTGGGGAGGGGGTGGATGCACTGTCAGTTTTCGGTCCATAGTGTCCTGGCAATGCATCTTATTTGTCAAACCAAATGAGAAGTCAGAGGATGAGATAAGACAGTTTATGGGCAGATAAATATCTGCCTCCTGGGTAGAGAGCAGGGTGGAGAAAGATGCAAAGTGGTTGGAAAGGGACAAGAGAAGAGTGTTCAGCATGCCTGGAAAAATCTGAAAGCACTCTGTCTTTCTTTGTCTACAGTATTTGTAATCACGGATTTAAAATGAACTAAGTTTTATATAACATCAAGAAATCCAGTATTAAGTGTTAAGAAATAAAATAACAACCATCTCTCTGCATCTTAATGTGTTGACGATATCTTCTTTTTTGAAAAAAATTTTTATTGGAGTGTAATTGCTTTACAGTGTTGTTAGTTTCTACTCTATAGCTTCTTTTGTTTTCCATTTAAATCCATGGCATTTGCAATGTGTTTGCATTAATAGAACATAATTGCAGACGTTTCATGAAATGGTTTGTCTTTTGAAAAACTGTGCAGTAATCTTGGGTGGATGACTTATTGTTGTTCCTGAAAACAATTTGGGAATTCCTAAAAGACCATTCTCAATCAGAATCAACAGCATCAAGTGAATTTACTCATGATTTTCCTTGCCGTCTACTTTTAAGTGCCACATTTCACTTAGCAAAAACAATAATATTTTTAAAATAGTAAAGAAAACTCAAATATTTTAATATCATTTCCTTCTTTTATATTTTCAACTATCAGTTAATTTTATATAATCTGAAACATAGGTGTTCTTTGGTTTATGAAAAAGAAATATTTCTGCTGTATAAATTTTCTTTTTAAAATCTGCGTTGTATTTTAAAGACACTGGACCAGCTACAAATGGAAAAGACAGTATGGCCAATTATTTAATGGAATGAAAAATTATTTTCAGATTTCTATCCACATTTCTTCCTCTAGTTATATATAACTCTATTATATGTAGTAATAGCTTATATATACACAGACATTTCTAAATTACTTTTTGCTGGTTAATATTATTTGTCAACTTGGCTGGGCCATGGAGTACTCAGATATCTGTTGAAATGCTTTCCTGGGTGTTTCTATGACGATGTTTTTGGTTGAGGTTAACATTTATTTATTTATTTATTTTAAAATTTTATTTATTTATTATTTATTTATTTATGGCTGTGTTGGGTCTTCATTTCTGTGCAAGGGCTTTTTCTAGTTGCGGCAAGCGGGGGCCACTCTTCATCACGGTGCGTGGGCCTCTCACTATCACGGCCTCTCTTGTTGTGGAGCACAGGCTCCAGACGTGCAGGCTCAGTAGTTGTGGCTCACGGGCCTAGTTGCTCCGCGGCATGTGGGATCCTCCCAGACCAGGGCTCGAACCCATGTCCCCTGCATTGGCAGGCAGACTCTCAACCACTGCGCCACCAGGGAAACCCCGAGGTTAACATTTAAATTGCTAGATTGAGTAAAGCAGATTGTCCTCCCTAACCTGGGTGAACCTCGTCCAATCACTTGAAGCCCAGAATAGAGCAGGAAGACTGAACTCATCCGAATAGAGTTCTTCCTGCCCAGCTGCCTTTAAGCTACATCATTGGCTTTCTTAAAATAAATTTGTTTATTTTTGGCTGTGTTGGGTCTTCGTTTCTGTGCGAGGGCTTTCTCTAATTGCGGCGAGCAGGGGCCACTCTTCATCGCGGTGCGTGGGCCTCTCACTATCACGGCCTCTCTTGTTGCGGAGCACAGGCTCCAGAGGCGCAGGCTCAGTAGTTGTGGCTCACGGGCTTTGTTGCTCTGCGGCATGTGGGATCTTCCCAGACCAGGGCTCGAACCCGTGTCCCCTGCATTAGCAGGCGGATTCTCAACTGCTGCACCACCAGGGAAGCCCCATCATTGGCTTTTTTGCTGCCTTCCCACTGAAACTGAAACATCAGCTCTTCCTGGGTCTTGAGCCTACCGGTATTTGGACTGGAACTACACCATTGACTCTCCTAGGTCTCAGTTGGCTGATTCACCCTGCAGATCTTGGGACTTGTCAGCTTCTATAAAATGTCAGCCAATTCTTTATTTTATATATATATATATATGGGGGAGGTAGAGAGGGACAGAGAGAGAGAGAAACCAGAACCAATAGGATGTACAAGCATAGATTTGTTTCTCTGGAGAACCCTGACTAATACACGATGCACTTTATAATATGACCAGCCTATAACTTAATGATCTATAAGGAATTATGCAGGGAGTCATAGGTATTGGAAGACTGGCTCAAGAAAGAAGTGAGGGAAATATTATTTGATCTTTGATTTCAGGTAATCTGCATGAATTCTGGAAGTTTGAGCTATCAGCCATGGCTTATTGTGGAGGAGCAGGAAAAACATATGCTCTGGCTAGAATTTGAAAAGTTTGATATAAGAGTTTACATCTCAGTTCTAAAAGCAAGCTCACATGGTTAATTGCTCAGTTTACTTCTAGAACATCCAGTCATAAGCTTCACATCAATGGTTTCACAATATGAAAAACTAAGGATCTATTTAACATCAATTTTGGCCAAACTTTGGAAAGAATTGAAAGGGATTTACAAAGAAAGAAAATTTGGGTCAATTGTTATATCCATTTCAGGAAGAAGTCTCCAACGTGTCTGAAATAGTTCAGTATCATATGGAATAAGTTAGTGTGCTTATGCCTAGAAATGTACATCAACAATATTTTATAATACCAAGCCCAGGGAGAATGGCAGCAGTGAATGATGTGTCCCAAAAGGGATTCCAACAGGACCCTGTATGGAATAATTTGCTGTTGGGACTGTAAAAGGCTGATGCAGGGGCAAGGAGCAAGGCAGAGTTGTGACCTTCAAGAGAAGCACTAGGGACATGAGGGAACAGTAACTATTCATATTCTGAAGGGGTAAAAGAGTAAGAAATGAGAGTGAACTAGGGGGTGCAAGGAAGTGGAGAGAGCTGGGATCCTGCTTAGCAGAAATGATCTTTCCTCAAACTTAAACTGAGGGCAGTGAAGGGAGTAGGCCAATTTTTCGAGCTTGGGGTGTTGTACTAACTTGGTTTTTTTATTCCCTGGGCTTTGTGTGACTCAGTGAGGTTTCTATACACAGAAATACCAAGAAAGGTATTTTTCCCCCTGTTTTTTGAGTCATGAAGCTTAAAAAACTGTACATTTTTTATTCATTATATTTATATGTAGGAAACTCCGGTGGATACACAGCAGATTATAATACTGAGTTTCATGATTCTTCAAAGTGTGGAGATGGTGTCAACCCTTCTCAAGTATATATAAGGGAATAGTTATGATCCTGACAAAACATTTCAAGTCCTAGTGGTCACCCATGCACTTTCTGGTTCACTTTATTTCTTATTTGCTGCTTCTGGCCTTGCTACTTGCCATCAACGTGTTGGCATCCTATTCTTAAATAAATAATCCATATACCTAGATTAGATAGAACTTAGTCTTTCCTGTTTACTGGTTTTAGTAATTGAAGCTTTGTAAATTGATTTTTGCAGATAGTTTTGCTTTCTAACATGATTGTGTTTTTAAGTTGATAATAATATCTTTATCATACTGGTTTTCTTTGGAATTCTGCATGTACAAGTGATATCTTTTAACTTTTACTTGAGTTGCTTTGCTTGGAGTCTTGGGTGAAAAATTTTTAATAAATGATTTCTTATAATATAGATATAAGACTGTCATTATGCTTACTGTGCAGTATTATATTTTATTTCTCTTTCCCACTCATCTTACTAATTCAGAATTTTTTTAAACAATTCTCTGCCTGCTATGACATAAATCCTCCCTAAGTGCTGTGCAAAATGTGGCTTGGTGGTGCAGTTGGAGGGAGAGGCAGATAGTTGTCATAAACAACAACAAGAACAACAAAAGCACTTAGGAAATGACATACAATTGCTTATTTTTAATTTAGCCTCCAGCATCTTCTGCTTATAAATAAAACATCAATACCAAAACATGTAAGAGGATATAATCTCACAGTTTTTAAAAAGAATAAATTTAAATTATATAATTATTCTATATCTTCCTCTTAATTCTCTGTGACTTGATGAAAACCTTGTCATTGACTGGTGATTTTTCAAGATCATATTGGGAACCGCTGGCTTAAAGAGTAACATTGACACTCAGAATCGTGACATTCTTGCAGACATTGAAAATAAAATACATTTGTGTTGTTCCGAGCATTAACCACACACCTCAAGACTAATCTGCTAAATTTAGAGAGAAATGGCTCAGTGGACTTTTATGGAGCCAACTTACTGTCAAACCTAGTCTATCGCTTTAGTGCATGTCATGATTCTATATACTATACATACGGTAGTATAATATTGCTATCTGTAGCTTGTTCAATAGAATGAGAATATAAGGTTGCTAGGAAAATATTTTCAGAGTTGTTATATTTTAGAATAAGGATATGCTTAAACATGCATTAATTTTTTAAATATTTAAAATTTAGAAAAAATAAATTGCACCTTAAATTGTATTAAGCTTTTTTTCTATGATTATGTAGTTATAATATGTCACATAGTTGATGTTCACTAAATAATATCTCATACTCTCTTCTCTGAACCTGTGTTTTTTAACTAATTTATTAGCAAGATTCCATCATCGCTAATCAAATGTAAATTCAATACATCTTGTTCATCGCATAGGTTTCATTAAGAGTACACGGTTCAAATTAGATTAATCTGAAAAATTATTATTTCAAACAGCATGCCATGAAAGGAATCAGTCTCCATAAATATCTCTTTGAGCTATATATGCTCATTGGCCAAAGAAACTTCTTAATTTTAGCAAATTAAGTTCTTAGTTTAATACCCTTCATAAATTAAGTAATAAATTGCTTTTACAATGCATTGGGTTACAAGCCTTGTTTCTACTCAAGAGGATTTTAATTGTGTTGCAAGTTAGAAGTGCTAGGAGCATTGTGAGTCAGTGAAATCTATACATGTGATTATAATAATGTAATTTCTTCTAGGAGCCAGATGACTCCTTATATAAAATAATGAGCAATCACTGCTTGCTAATAGTCACTTGTTACGTATTATTATTAGAATGTCTGCAATCAAAATGGAATATGTAAAATATTTCCAGCCTTCAAAAGTATCAATTTAGAGCAACGTGTCATCTTTCTACTACACAAATGCACCCCTGAAATTAAAAAAAAAAAAAAAAATTGGTATATGCTTGCTGTCAGGAACAATATAGTTACTAGGTTAATGCGTATTGTTGAAATAGATGCTGGATATGCCTCTCAGATTCCTCCAGCTTCCAGGAGTTTTTTTTTTGTTTTTTTAAAAAATTTATTTATTTATTTTCGGCTGTGTTGGGTCTTAGTTTCTGTGCGAGGGCTTTCTCTAGTTGCAGCAAGCGGGGGCCACACTTCAACGCGGTGCGCAGGCCTCTCACTATCACGGCCTCTCTTGTTGCGGAGCACAGGCTCCAGACGCGCAGGCTCAGTAGTTGTGGCTCACGGGCCTAGTCGCTCCGTGGCATGTGGGATCTTCCCAGACCAGGGCTCGAACCCGTGTCCTCTGCATTAGCAGGCAGATTCTCAACCACTGCGCCACCAGGGAAGCCCCTTCCAGGAGTTTTGATTGCTGAAGGTTCAAAACTGAGTCCATCTCCAGAAATCGCGTTTCCCCAATATTATATCCCTGTCCTGGGAACAGCCTACTTTTAATAACTGATCAATTTGTACAAAGCCCCAGCCGCCTTACCTCAAGTCATGATACGTTTGAAGAATTATCTCAGTTTCAGATTTTCCTAAGAGATAAACTGAGGCCCTTGTTGCAACAATATCTCAGTTCAACCCCTGCCCTCCCGCTAATTCTCTTGTAAGATTGATAAACAATGTTGATAATATTATGTTAATTAATATTAACATATTATTAACATATTCCACACTTGGGAATACTACTCCTACCCATTTACTGATTACAGTGGAAAAAGGCCATCTTTGAGTGGGGCCCAGATATGGAATGGCTGTGCAGCAGATTCAAGCTGCAGTGCAAGTGGTCCTGTTGCTGGGTCATCCAAACAAGTAGATACTAAGGAATTAGAGATATTTGTGGTAGAAAAACATTTTTATACAACAGAGATTTATACACCATTCACAGATGGTTCTCGTACATGCTCAGCCATGAGAAAAATACTGACCATGGGACACAGGTGACCATGCAGCCATACCAGCCTTCCTGAGCTGGGTCCTGTGAGACCCAACAACAAATCACATGGTTCCTAGATCCAACAGCTGTCTATTCCAAAACTGAAGGAGTACATTTGGAATTGGGCAGGATCAGATTAGGAGTATAAATAATTTGCATTAAATGGCTCAGACTTCCAGTTTCTCCACCACTGTTGCACTAGCTCCTGAACTTAGCTCACCCCTCTGACTAGTATTCAAGGGCTTACAAAGTGTTTGAGCCACCAAAAAGGTATTCTGCGTTACATTACATTATAACAAGGGACTCAAAGAGTGTAGGGGTATGCAGCAATAGAAAAATGGAGGCACGGGTGAGGAGCTAGGCTGGAGATGGCACCCTGTTTAGATGAAATACCATTAGGAACAGTATACACATTAAATCAATGTCATTATTTGGTGTCTACCCTCATTAAATAGAGTAAATAATCTTTAGAAACAAGAGATAAAAGTGGTAGTGGCTCTGTTTACCGTCGCTCCCAGTGACTGACTTTTGGAATGTGTGCTTCCCCTCCCCACAGCTCTAGTCCCTTTAGATCTGGAAGTACAGGTTCCCCATGAGGCTACACTTCAACCAGGGTCCACAGTCAGAGTCCTATTAAACTTTAAGCTATGGCTGCCATGTCACATCAGTATCCTAATGCTAAAGACCAGCCGGGAAGAAAGGAGTCACTATCCTGGCAAAGGTAATTGATTTGATCATTGGAAGGAGGCAAGGGAAGTTGCTGTTAAATGATCGTTTGAAGAAAAAATATTTGACGCCCAAGTGATCCATTGGGTCATATGTTGGAACTTTCCACAGTTTTTAAAAATAGTTTTAGTGAGATATAATTGAGATATAATAACCATAGAATTCACCCATTCAAGCTGTGTGATTCAGTGGTTTCGGTATATATTACATTATTATTTTTGATTGTAATTTTATATGTGTATACGTTTGGTCATCCAGCTGTTTTAGATCAAATTCAGTGTCACTCACAGTGTTGTGCAACCCCCACCACTCTGTTCCGGAAGCTTCTGTGTTACCCCCCCCCAATTCTGTTAAGCCATTATGCAGTAATTTCCACTCCTGCCTCCCCTCATACCCACTCTCCCCGTCTAATCTACTTCCTACCTCTATGAATTTGCCTAAATAGTTCATATAATTGGAATCACACAATGTTTGTCCTTTTTTGTCTGGTTTGTTTCAGTTAGCGTCATGTTTTCAAGTTTCATCCCTGTTGTAGCATCCCTTTTGATGGCTTAGTAATACTCAACAAAATGTGGTATATACATTTTGTATATTCATTAATCAGGATACTTGGGTTATTTTCACCTTTTGGCTATTGTGAATAATGCTGCAGTGAACACTGACATTCAAATATCCATTTGAGTCCCTGCTTTCTTTTTTTTTTCAATATCTACAAAAAGAGTGCATTATATGGAAATTCTGTGTTTAGCTTGTTGAGGTTATTACCCCACCAGGTAATATCTCTTAACTAGGGGAAATGGTAGTGGAAGGTAAAGGGCCTCCAGAAAGAGTGATAGAGGGGGAACACTACGAATGTTGTTTATGGCCCTAAGACCAGCTGAACTCAGAGGAGAAAGGCTTGTGTTAGTCTCAATAGCATATTTTTACTCCAGGAAAAGAGACCTGGAGGATCTATTTCCAGATGGAGTAAACTTATCACAGGAAACAAGTGGATCTAAGTGGTGCAGGGGGTGGACTATAGTGGAGGTTATGGTATAGTACTACTGAAATCCCCATTCAGGATGGGGGCATTTGTTACTCCAGATGCTGGGGCTGATAGCTGCTGATGTCTCATGGAAACTTCCCTGCCCAGGAATTGCCCTCAGTCTAAGGAAGCTGCCTCATACACCCTTACATTGCCTCAGTGGGAAGAAACTTATATCCAATGCAGTTAAAACAGGACTACAAAGCCCCAGTACCTTTCCTCAATTTGGGGCATTTCTGAAGGGCCTCAGCAGCTTGAGAGCTCTTCTTGATATCAGCTCAGGCCTCTGTTGCAACTGTATCATAGTTTAATTTCTTTTTCTGCCTAGTTCCATTTTTCTTTTAATTTCTACAGATATTATTCCTGAAAGTACTCCCCAATACATTTTCATTTCATTGCCTGTTTCCCAGGTAACCTGATCAAAAATTATTGGTTTAGAAAAACTGACAATAGAATAGCAATAACTAAAGACTAAGACAGGTTGTTGGCTCAGTTATATCCATGGCTTACTAGTCCTCATTTGCAGTGGAAATTCAGGTTTCTTGACATTTAAAATGTATATTATTTTCAGAGTGATGCTTTTAAAAAAAATTCTGATAGTGCAAAGAATTCATTACCATTTGCATCTATGGAATAAAATGAGTAGTGAAAATTGTAAACAAAATCAAAGCAAAGCAATAACTGACTGAAGAAAAAATAATAATGTATATATACAGAATATGTAAGAATAAAATGTATGACAATAATAGTACAGAGGATAGGATAGAAGTAATTGAGAATATGTGCTTATAAAGTGCTTAAACTACACATGAAGTGGTATGATATTGTTTGAAGGCAGACTGATTAAGAAAATAAATTTTAAACCTGGGGCAACCACTAAAAAATTAAAACAGGCATAATAGTAGGTCAATAGTGTAGATAAAATGTAATTATGTAAAATGTTCAATTAATCTAGAGAAGGCATAAATAGAGGGGGGAAATACCTGGATACCATTGGAAAAATAGAAAACAGCTGGGAATATAATAGATTTTAATCTAATTATATTAATAACCACATTAAATATAAGGTAGTTACAAGACACTAAATAACAAATATTGATAGATTGAATAAGCGAAGAAAGAACCAATTATAAGCTATCTACAAGAAACCCACTTTAAATATCTGGGCATAGGGATGTTAAAAGGAAAAGAAAGGTATACTAATATCTTATAGACTAGATTCAGAAGAAATGTTACCAGGAATAAAGAGGGACATTACATAATGATAAAACTATCAGTTCTCCAAGAGGACATGACAGTTTTATATGTGCATGTATCTAATAACAGAGCTATAAATAATATAAAGCAAAAACTGATAGAACTGAAATAGAAATAGAAAAATCCACAATGATAGCTGGAGATTACAATACTTCTCTATCTGTAATTGATAGAACTAGCTGCCAGAAAATCAGTAAGGATTTAAAAGAATTGAATAACATCACTGAATGAAACAATTGACATTTATGGACCACTTGCCTAATATCAGCAGAATGTACATTATTTTCAAGTACCTATGGAACTGGACCAAGGCAGAGCATATTGTTGGCTATATAACAAGCCATACAAACAAAAAGAATAGAAGCAATAAAAGGTAATTTTATGACCATAATAGAATTAATCTTAAAATTAGTAACAGGGTTAATTGGAAATTCTCAGATATTTGGAAATTAACCAGTACACTTCTAAATACCTTATATGTTAAAGAGCAAGTTTGAAGCGTTTTAAAGAAACAAAATTTGAGCTAATTGAAAATGAAAATAGAACATATCAAATATTTGTGTAATCCAACTTAATGCTTAGAGTGGAGTTTATATCATTAAACTTTTATTTTAAACAATAGTATAAAACAGTAATTTAAAATTTTACCAGTAAATACATAAATAAGCAAATGAAATTCAAAGCAAGCAGAAGAAACCATGAAGAATTAAGCAAAAATCAATGATACAGAGACCAAAGAAGCAATTATACTCCAATAAAGATGTTAAAAAAAAAAAAGAAACCAAAGAAAATAGACAAACTCAATGTAACAAAAAGCTGCTTCTTTGAAATGAGTCATAAAACCAAATGAATTTTATGGATGAGAAAATTAAGATTTGGAGAGGTTAATTCATTTACCAAAAGCCATACAGAAGCAGAGAGAGAGTCCAAATCTAAATCTTTCTTAATCTACAGTCTCCTCGCCACTACTTTGAGAGGTCACGTATTTTGTCTTGGTTCATTTAAATAAAACAAGACTCTAAGATTCTTCATTTAAATAAGAAATCTGACTGTGTTTTTATTTGTTTCCTCCATGTATAGAACAGGTAGATATTCCAATCCCATCTGACCAAAGAAACATGGCAAAGATATATGCCTTTGAGAAATCAAAGGTGCCAACTTAAATGTTATTAGTATGACAATGTTATTAATTACGACAATCAGTCCGTGGTTCAGAGTTTAGTTACACAGGACTGAATAACATTCTCCAAAGCTTTGGTGTCATACAAGACTTACTTAATAGAAAAATACATGTAAGGACACTTTATTTTTCTATAACTCTGAGCATTAAATGTTTTTCTTTCATCTGTGAGGGAATGGAAAACATTCGATCCTTCTAATTTTGCTTAAACTTCTTTCATGCACAGTTAGAAGAGCTTGCAGTTTCAGATCCTTAATCACAAAGACAGAGAGTTCTCAATGTCTCTGTTTGCAGTTTCTCAAAGT
The DNA here is from genome assembly GCF_965194825.1 of Balaenoptera physalus. Lineage (NCBI taxonomy): Eukaryota > Metazoa > Chordata > Mammalia > Artiodactyla > Balaenopteridae > Balaenoptera > Balaenoptera physalus. The sequence continues at coordinate 143,848,165 of NC_138884.1, read as the reverse complement.
TCAAACTTTATGTACTTAGTCATCATTAATTGTTTGTTTATATCTATAACTGCAGCCTAACTTCACAAGATGCTAGAATTTGTGTTTTGCTAAGTTGCACTTTACTGTGCAAATTGATGATTACAACTGCATTTTATGCCAGTGAGAGACTCTCTTAAAGAGAGTGCTGTCTGATATATCCTGTGATAAAATTTGGGTGGCGGGTGTTAAAAGCCATAACGGTTTTTAGTGGAAAGGGCGGATTCATGACTGAGTCTAACCTCAGAAAGAATCTTTCTGTTCATATCTTCATGAACTTTATAATACTAGCTAAACATTCCCTGACTTGAGGCTCATATTTTTATTTTCTATTTCATGCCTAATATAGGATAAGTTACTGTATCTTTTAGGTGGTTTCCGTAGAAAGGGTTAAGAAAACTAAAACTGGCTTAAAAAGGGAACTTACTTGTTCACATTAGTAAGAACACAGAAATAGAACTAGCTTCAGGTAGAATTTGAATGTGAAATCTTAATATCACCAGATCTTTGTCTTTTTCCATTATTTCTCTCTACTTATCTACTCTAAGATGGTTTTATTTGTAGCTCAACATAATAGTTGCCAGTAACGATATGGCTATATCATCCAGGCCTCAGATCGGGGACAACAAAAACAAGAGTATGTATTTTTAGTCAGTTCCCCTGTATGTCTAATTATTAATATTAATTAAACCAGTTTAGGTCATAAGCTTATCCCAGAACCAGTGGGTGTGGCCAGGAATTATATTGGAATTATATTGTTTGGCTTTGTCTGGATTCCATTTCCCCTACTACACTCATTGTTATCTGAGTCACATGAGATTAGAGTGATGAAAGGTTTTCTGTTTGTTTGTTTGTTTGTTTCCTAAGGGAAACTTGGAAGTCCCAAAGGAAGAGAAAGGAGGCACAAATAATAACCATACACTGTAACTACGTATATGAAAAAGATAGCAGGATGATTTGGGAGAATTGTTTTCCTTTCCCATTTCCCACTGGCAGCACAGCTTCCTGCGTGAAGCAACCCTCACAGCGGCGTATTTCAGATGGCGCGCTACTTAGCACTGCTGTACTGACTACTCTGGGAGGGAGTTATAACGGGAGCAGTTCTTGGAGCTACTCTACTTCTGTGTTTGCTAACAGGAACTCAGAGAAGCCTTGCTCGCCCGATGGGAAGACAAATGTCTTAAGAATTAAGAGGAACTTTATATTCATGTTTTAGAGACGACTGCAGTTTTCTTGCTTAGAGAGGTTAAAAAGGGAGAGCTGCCACTCAGTGCTAGCTGAAAGAGTGTTTGGATTATGACATGCTGTGCTCGAACTGCGGGAAGAGTGAAGGGTTTGCCAAGAAAATGGGCCGGCCGTTGGGCATCTCAACCCAAATTCAACATTTCTGTTCAGAAACCAGTGTCTTAAATCAATAACTCTGCCAATCTGCAACTTCCCCACAGTTATCTTCCAACACCCACATGGGCAATGCTGAATTTAATGTGACCTGTGACATGGATATTTTTTCTATTCTTACTTATCCTCCTTAAAAAATTATAATTGCTTCCTCAGGGAATCATTCAGGATATTCTTCAGCAATTCACCCCTAAAAATGATAGGCTATTTTCAAGCTCAAGTCTAACACAATAAAATGCAATATACTGTATAGTCAAAAAGACTTGCTGAGGATTGAAATAGGTTGTTTAATGGAAAACTGTAACCCTAGATTTCAATCTCTCCTTGCTTTGCTATCTTTAGAAACTCAAATTTCTATGAAACTTTCCTAAATGCACCTTTTTTTCCTATTTTACCCTCATTTTACAAGTTAACAAAATCTAATTAATTACAACAAAGACTTCTGAGACCACTGACTTTATGATTTTTGTCACTTTAATTGTATGTATATATTTACTTGGTCATTGTCAGTGTGTATACCCCAAACGGTTCCCTTTCTAGCGTTGATGAAGCAGCTGAAATGTCATCACTGAATTTTTAATACTTTGTTCTTTTAATATTCCATCTTTTCAACAGCAAATATAAATATTTTGGAAATAGTTGAAAAGCTGAGTTGTCAGATCTATACAACTCTCCCATGTCAATGTGTTACATCCTATTACTAATATATGGTTAAAGTGGATGAGGCAATGCCCCAAGAGAAAGAAGAGGAAAATCAAAAGTGTGAAATGAGTTCAATATACGTATGGAAATTCTCTCATTTATAAATCGTACATCTCTATGTATGTTAGGCAGTGAAAGATGTTTATGTTTTAGTACTGTCCAACTGTTGTTTGAGATTCTAATATAATTTCTGCAAACCTGCCACATTACATATCTTGGAAACCAAAGTAAATTCCCTAATATCTGAAACTACCATTTCGTTGCGAGGTGGGGATGGAATGGGGTGGAGATTGTGATATGAGGTTGAATAATTAAAGTTTTCCTTTACCCATGATCCTAGGATTTGAAAACAAAATAATTTAGTGACTTGGGAATGTATATGATGAAGTGGAGATATGTCATTTGCCAAAATGTGTATAAGATAATTTAATATTAAAAAATATGTAACAGGCAGGTATCACAGCCCCAAAACTCAAATTTAGAAAAATTATCAGTTTTCTCACTCAAAAGCCAATTCAACACAACTCCAAAGCTCCTTTTCTCCAAGGCATTGGAAACTCTATAACATTAGGGGTGTTAACCCCTTCTCTCCTTTCTGAAAGTCATACAAAATCCAAGAGAACCCATAAAATTGTAAAGGCCTCTAACAGTCAGGTTTTAGAGTCAATGACAGTGTCTTAAACTATTAATAGATGATGCAAGAAAAAGAAGTTCTACTCTTGCACAAGCCAACACACACCACAGCTTGAAAGATTGGGAGAGCACTGTCCTTGTTATCTTGAGTAGGATTTAGAATATATTTTGCTACAGAAATGATTATATTATAATACCATGATAGCTCATTTAATAGGGAACCTTCCTAACATATGAAATAATATCAGCCTTGTTTTATTTCCATATAATATGCAAATCTCAGGGTTGGACTAAATTACATAAGCATATGTTCTTCCAAATAAATTAAAAATTTGTATCAATATGCATTAATTGAGTCTGAAGGACACAAATATGTTTCACAAATTGATATTGGGATATAAACTCAATCAATATGTTTTATTGTTATTTAGTTTTGAATACCTAGGATTATGCAGGGTGTGATAATTATATAAATATATCCTCCCTTTGGTTTACCACAAATTATAATAAACGGGATTAATATTAGTATGGAATTGCTCCATTATATTTGTTGTTAATGCGTGCATACTTAATACCATAGACATTTATTTTAGGGTTAAAATCATCAGTTACTTATTGATAGGAGAATTATTTATCCCGAAATCTTTTTTTTTTTTTTTAATGTCTGTTAATCTAATCTAGCACTTTCTTTTTAGTTTTCTCTCAAGGGAATCTTTTACGTATTAGACTTTTTTGTTATTTATTTGCTATAAGAAATTATCACTTTGAAGAAAAGCTTTAATGTTCAAAATGTTCTCTATTAAAAGTAAATATCATTATTGTTTATTTGAAACCATAGAAAAATAACAATTGTTCTAAATTGAATCCAATGATAGTTAAGTGACTAGTCATCTCTTCTTTCCACAGAAAGCATATTTATTAAATCTTAAAGCATTCAGAACAAAAGAAAGTCGTTCCTGAGCACATCTTGGCAGCAAAGTATGCAATTTACTTAAACGTTAAGGATATTTTAGTATCGGGTCACATCAGTGATTTCGTGGTATCATTAGAGATGCCTGCCTGCAGGGCCACTGTCACCATGCCCAACAAAACAGAAAAATAGAAAATGTCATGCATTTCTACTGTTCGTCTAATTCTTTTCTTATGTCTACTTTTGTTTCTTTTCCTGGATTTCCCAGTAATTATATTTTTTGTGTCCCTAGTCATCTGTCCTCTTGTCACTTTTGCCTCTATATTTTTTCCTTAAAAATCTGAATTTTTGAAATATTTTCCCCTCAAATATTTGACTTTCAATTGTATGCTCACTGCTTGCTCGCTTCACATTTCAGTTATCTTTACAATATCATTTAAAATATGCATTAAGTTTTTTCTTAATGTTTTTCATTTCTAGACAACCTACCCAAGTATTACTGAGCATTCAGGCTTTTAGCAGTCTTATTCTGTTAAATGCATAATGCAGGAAATAATCTCCTACAGAAAATGTTGCATATATGGCTAAGTTTTTCCTTGTGAACAACCTAAAGTTTTGATATATATTATAAAATTTCCTGTATGAAATTTGAGTCAATTTACAGCTTACTTAACATAGCGTAAAACTTATATAATTTGTGTGCTTGGAAATTTGTTGGGCAAAACAAAAGCGGTATTTTATTGTTTCAACTTGCATTCCTGTAAATACTACTGGTTTGAGTAGTTTTCCTAATATTTTATATGCACAGGATAGCCAAGAACATCTGCAGTCATATGAGAGACGGTAAAAGCAGGGTCCAGGTGCTCAACTGTACAGTTATGAATTATACTTAAACCAAGGCTAATTCAGAGTTCATTTCTGCTCCACGGATTTCCTAACTTATTAAAAATACTTTATTTTACTCAAATGAATACGACATTGTGTTCTACCAAAATTTGTATCTACCCCAACATTGTGATTTTGCTTGGCCATTTCAAGTTATCCACCTGCAGCCATATATTCATATTTTCCGGGTCCCCAATCATGTTGATGAAATATAATATATTCTGTTTATTTTATATTCTTAAATAGAACAAAACCTAAAGGTTTTGCAATGGGCCATATCAATTTCCAGTTCTTTAGTTATTAAGGTACCAACTCAGCATGGACTGTGCTATATAAAGCATAGAAGACCCAGCAGATCAGGGCCCCGTGTCACCTAGCCAGAGCCGTGTGGACACGAGAGGATTCCTCCGTCCACTCCACGGCTCAGCTGAAGCTCTGTGCTTTGGGGGATCAGGCTTCCCCAGTGGCTACCAGAAGGGCTGGAGAACATAATTCTGAAATGCAGAGACTTAGTGCCCACTCCATGGGACAAAATTGACAGCTGAGAGCCAGGGGACGACAAGGAGCTGGCAGTTAAATACTTCTCACTTACTGTGAAGACTGTTCTGAGTTGTAGTGATCCCTCACCGGGCTGGGCTGTGCATTCTCAGAGAGCAGTCTCTAACTCAGTAGTGCGCTACCTAGAAGTTTCTTCCCTTTCTTTCTTAACTCACTACCCCTCCTCTCATCTCTTGTGGCTTTGAGTCCATACTCCAAATAGATTGTAAGGTTTACAGAATCTGTTTTCAAGGTTCCTCAGGCTATGACACTTGGTCACATCCTAATTACTCCTTTGCATATCCTTCAATTCTTTTTTTTTCATCAGCACGCTGTATTTGCAAAATTACAACTCTGGTTAGATCCAACTCTGTCTACCCCAAACCTAAACTTGTGCTATTAAAGATAGGTGAAAAAATACATGAAACAAATTTAATTTCAATTTCAATTTTCAATTTAATTTTAAATGTATGTCTGTGTACCTAATTAGGGATCACAAATCTTCTCTTTGCATCTGTTATGACTTATGACTAGGAAGGTCCGATTAAAGTCAGTCCCCTCACATATATACTAAATCTCATTCTTCCTCATTTACTTACTTACACACATTGCTCCAGCAAACTTCTCTTTATTTCCTACATCATGATTATTTTTTTCATAACTCTTCTGGATGTTTCCTATCAGTATGAAAATATTTTTATGTCCCATCTTAAAAAATGGACACAGAACACTTCTTTGACCCTTTTTACTCTCTAGATGTGACCTTGTTTCTTCTCTTTCAAAATAAAATTTGTCTCTAACTCCTCTTCTTCTAGTCCCTCTTTAATGCATTCCAATCAGATTTATCCTCTATTATCCAACTGAAACTATTCTTGACTAGATCAGCAATAACCTTAAAAGTTGCTAAATCTAATAAGCATTCACACGTCATCATCATTCTTGACTTAAAGAGCAGCAGTAGCTTATTTCCTCCTCCTTGATATGCTGGGGTTTTTCTTGTTTCTGTTTTTGTTTTTTTTAACTTGGCATTCAGGACGTCAAACTTTCTTTGTTTTCATTCTGTCATACTGATTGCTTCAGCTTAATCTCTTTTGAGTGTTTCTTTTCTTCACTCTGGCTAACATTGCAATCATAAGTTAATGCTATAAGTCCCCAAACCTCAATCATTGACTCTTTTTTCTTTTAAAGTGCACTCATTTCCTTGACTATTTTATCTAGAGTCATTAATTACAATAAATTCTGTATGATGACGAATCTGCTATTTATAACTCCAGCCTAAAGTCCCTATTTGTTGATGTAACTTTCTTATTATCATCTCCTGTTGGTCATGTGATAGACATCTCTAACTCAATATGACCAAAAGTAAACTCTTTTCATCTTGAAACCAGCTTCATCCATATCCTTTTCTATAACCATTAATGACAACTCCATAATTTCAGCTGATTAGTTCAGAAACTTTGCAGTTATTCTCTATTCTGTTTTTCTTTTCACACCACATATGAAGTGAGCTAAATACAGTTGATTCTTGTTTTCACAGTAATATGTTCCATAAAACTTCTAAAAACATTTAATTATCAAATAGTGAACCATTGCTCCTAGGGGAAGTACAGAGTTAAGTTCCTGTAAGCCTCTGGTCACAACATTTTTGCCCCCTGATCAATAAATTACCTTGTTTTATGTGTGTTTCTGTTTAAAGATATCTTATTTAATATATATTGATTAATTAACATTGAACTCAGCCCAACAGCACAGAAACTCATACCTGAGCAGCGTTTATCTAACACTCCTGTTTTCTCCAAAAGGTACATCTTAGCCTTCTTGCACTAAGGAACTCTAGATAGCCTTCAGCACTACACTTGGGGGCCATTTTAACAGCAAGATTACAAAAAAGAAGCACAAAAATGTGAAAACTGTGGCACTAAATAGATGGTGAAGACAAGACGTGTTTATAGTATGATAATTGAAACAAGAAAGCAGAGCATTGCCTTGTTTGACCTCAGCTGGAAACCTGCACACTGTGCAACTCTGAGTTTGTGCAGCTCTGCACACAAACACAAATGATTGCAAAAGCATCCCCAGCATTGATTTGAATGTTGCAAACAAATTTTAGTGAGCAGGCAAATTTGTAAATATGGAATCTATGAATAGTGAGGATATACCGTATTTTGAAATGGTACTTTCCAAAAAGAACTAGAGTGCGAGCATTTATTACCAGTCCAGATTATAATAATCTTCCACCTGTATTATTCAGATAGACTCCTTTACTATTCTCCGTGCTTCTGCCCTTGTTTCTTTACTGTCTACCTTCAATATAGCCCCATACATAATGTGTTACTAAAGAAGAAAGAAAGGAAGGAAGAGAGAAAGAGAAGAAGGAAGGGAGGGAAGAAGGGGGGAAGAAAGGAAGGAAGGAAGGAAGAAAAAAGAAAGAAAGAAAGAAAAAGAAAAGAAAGAGAAAGAAAAAGAAAGGAAGAAAGAAAAGAAAGAAAGAAAAGAAAGAAAGAAGAAAGAAAGAACGACTGTTAGTTATTATGGTAGGGCACTTTAGATTATGAGTCACTCCAATTTCAGACATGCTAAAATTTTAGGAAAAAATGTGTTTCTTAGAACTGATGAAATCTGTATATTCCATTTACTTTATATACTTAAATACAACAAAATCTAAAGGATATACAGTGGGTTCATGTTTCTATCAAGGTACCAGTGTAATCCACTTGTTTATCTTGACCTAAGAAAGCATGACTTTTCCCATGACATTACCATATGATGCCTACATTTTGTTTCAATTTTTTAAGTACCAGTGAAGTGTCTGCCTTTTCTTATGTTTTTACCAGAGTGTAGAATGTAAGTATTTGTCAGTTGTTTCTATGGAAATACTTTTTTTCTCATCAGTATGTTTTGAAACAATGCTGTATGTGGCTTGTCTTACTCTTGTTCTTTATCTATCTGACTTGAGGATTCTGCATCTCTTTTTGTCTATATTCTCTTTACAGAAAGAATTGTAGGTACATATAAAATGTTATCTTTTAAAAAATATTTGAGAAAATTACTCTCTGCTTAAATAGAATTCGGTAATCTTTATTACCAAAACAAAAATTCTGTTTAATACCTGTTTGGCAGCAGTAACTTCTGGACTACATGCTGTCAAAAAGTTCTTGGCCAAGTATTATATGTACTGTACCATTCATCCTTACTCCTAAGGCTGAGTTATGTCAGAACTCATGTATGTAATTCACATGTAATCATTTAGTGAGACAAGTTAAATTTCATTTTTAGTGCCAGTTTATGTCAAATATTATTTGCAATTACATCCCATAATCTCTCTGAGGTTTTAACTATGATTAACTCCCAATTGTCATTTTTAATGAAGGCAAATTAGTCTTTAGAGGTTGACATGTAAAGCCCCAATAAATGGGTTTCAACTGAATGCAAGAGGCAGAGGACAAATTTTAGTAGCAATAAATCAATTGATAGAAATACAACTCCAAGTCAATTAAAGTCAAATAGTAACCTACTTAAATTTGCATAGAGGTTAAGAGGCTTCTTGTCTAGAAATGATCTCTTTCAGATAAAAAGACTGATTTTATATGACAGAAGCTGAATCTAACCTGCCTGAACTTATTTGCTCTGTTTTCTCTTGTCTTCTCCTTCCCTTCCTCCCTCCCTTCCTTCCTTTCTGACTTGTCTCCTTCCTTCTTTCCTTCCTTTTCCTTTTTTTAAAAATTTTTTTATATATGCATAGTGGTTAAACACACATGCTCTAGAGCCAGAGAGCTTTGGTTACATTCTGGTATAAATATTTACTATTTGATCTTGGACAAATTGTGAATTTTCCTTTTCCTCAGTTTCCTAATATGCTATTTGATAGTGATAACTTTCTCAAAAAGCAAAGCAAAATACTTGGCACATAGTAACTGCCCAGTTAATGGTAACTAAAACATTTTACCACGGCAGATAGTATCTGGATATCTTTATACATTTTATCATTTGCATGTAAGTTATTATTTTAAATGATATAATAATTTTATACATTAAGTGGTTCATGTTGCTTTAATTTACTCAGTCTTTTGTTTAATTTTTCATAATTTTGTACATTAGCAAATCCCCTTTACAACAAAGTGATGCTGAAAATATTAAATAAGTCAAAGTAATAAAATTTCATAGTTTTATTGACCCATTACATATGATAATAACAATAAGTATTAAGTACTTACCATATGACAGAAACTATGTTATGTGCTTTAAATGGATTTTCTAATTAAATCCTCACAACAGTACGATGAGATCAATATTAAGCACACTGTTGAGGATATATAGATGTTCTGCAAACTTTTTTTTCTAAATAATTTTATGTGCTTTCTTATCTTTAAATATGTATACAATATTTTTTAAAAAATACCATCTCTACTTCAAATTTTCCTTAGCATACTCATTGCATTATGTACATGTAAATTCAAAAATAAATTTCTCAGTTTTACTTAGCTCACAGGTGTTCTTTCCAAATACAATTTTGTGTAGTATTCAGAAAACAGGCAAAAGAGTAATTGTCAATGGTTCCTAAATAGCTAGATTGTACTTATTGTGCTCTTTCTATGTGTTAGGCACTCTGTTAAAGTTTTGCCCATACTTTCCTCTCTATTCCTGCCACAGTTCTGTGAAATAAGTCTTGTTGTTTCCATTTTATCTAAAGGAAAGAAGTTGAAAGAATTTGAGTAATGTTCCCAAAAGATGTACAGCTCGAAATAGTCCCAGGTCTATTTGATTTCAAAATCCATGATGTTAAGCATGATATACACCACCAGTCTCAGCCTGACTTCCCCAGAAACCAGCACCTAAGACAAAATTATGTACTACCAATTGATTAGGAAGCATAAGAAAGTATTCGAGGTTGTGTATAACTGAGCAGCAGACAGTTCTTGTGGCATCTAATACATCAGAGGCAATAGGGAAGCCCCAAGATGCACATCAGCAGTCAAGATGACAGACATGAAGCAGGGAGCTAACGTCAGTGAAACCTATCAAACCACACAGGGCTGCTGCATTGGAGGCTGGAGTGACATCAGTGTCCAATGGCTCAAGGTGGTGTGTACAGGGTGTCTGATAGACCCACTTTTATTTCACTGATGGAGCTTATAGTCTAAGAATTTCAATTTTTAATTTAGATGAAACTTAATTGTGTGACACGTAGGTTTAATGGTGACCAACATAAATTGTAAGCATGAAACCCATAGGCTCACATAGCAAGAAAAAAGAATAAGGCTTCCAACATTCATAACTGGCAATGAAGAAGTGCTTTACATAATACAGGTATTCTGAATAGAGCAGAGAATTTTACCTGAATCTTCTGTTGAAAACCATAGTGTTGTTTCAAAAAGTATCAACATTAAATTATAAAATATTTGTAATTCACCCTTCCCCTGTGTTCTAAGAAAAATGGGATCTAAGGAAGATATAATTGTTTCCTGGGTAACAGTGGCAATATAGGCTACCTCATTCAATTGACAATTTTTCAGTTGGTAACTAAGGAAAACCAAAAATCTAAAAAAGAGAGGGTATTTGTCTTTTCCTGATACTATTGGTGCCTATTTCCTTTTTTTTTTTTCTTTTTCTTTTCTTGTTTTTTTAATAACAAATGTGGTAGAAAGTAGGGAACTACAATCAAGCAAAGTTTAAATAGTGGACTCAGACATATTTTATTTCTGAATTTTCTTCCAGTTAACAATATAATGAAAAAAAATAAATTGCCCATGAATCTAGGAAACATAAATATATCATGAGCTCTCACTCTATGGTTAGCCACTAGGGAATCTGCAAAATTTGTAGTTACAATATAATATGCATCTGTTAGAATTATTACATGGGGATGTTATTTATCAGCTATTTTATGATTATGCTTTAGTAATCAGATATCTCATTAATTATTTGTACACAAATGATTGCTTCTTTTTGTGTGAATAAAAGTTTGCTTTCCAAATTAGTGACATCAGAATTTTTGTCTTAAACTGTGCTGAACTTTTTTTGGCAATGAATTATATCTTTTATATTTTATTATTACAATCCACAAGTGTCACTTTGTATTTGCCAATATTACACTCATGAAATTTGTGAGTAACATTAAAATGTAGTTCTGGAAGCTATTGTCTAACACCCTGTGAACTAAATTACTAAATAATATGTTGGTTAATTAAATATTAATGATAAAGGTAGAAACACAAAACAATAATATGAATTTAAATATATGATCTAAAAGGTTAGTAAAATAGAGATCTTCTAAGTTTTGTCCCTGCAAATAATTTAAGTTGTTGATTATTCATTGTAAGTTTCAAGTCTGATTAAATTTTATTCAAAAATTCCTGACACTCTGCATTGTTATTTGCTTTATTATATATATATTTTACTGTATATAATAACTCTTTAGAGTAGTTATTAACATTTTAGAGCGGAAGAATCTGGGGCTCAAAAAGTTGAAGTAACATTTACAAGGTTATGCATTTAATAAATGGTAGGGCTAGGGTCTTCTGACTCCAAACACACCGTTAACTTCACTATACATCACAAGCTAAGATTACACTGTGCTTATGTGGCAGCTTTCTATAGAACAAGTTGCTTTATTCTCCTTGAGGTTATATGTTTTCAGCAAGTAAAACACATAAATCCAGAGATACAACAATCACAACAAAAAACCCAGTTTGTGCTAGGCCCTTACAGGACTTTGGCGTAAAACACACACACCCACATAAGCATGCACATACACACACACACACACACACACACACACACACACACACTTCAAATAAAAACAGCCCCAGCCCTGAAAAAGCTTACAATATTGTAGAAAAAACCAACAAGTACACTAGAAATTTGTACGACATGCACACAGGCTTATGAGAATGCAGAATGCTAGGAGACCATTCAAAGAAGACCTACGCGGATTGGGTGGATTAAGGAAGGCATGCGGGAAGAGATAACATGCAGATTAGGAGCAAGTAAGAAGTTGCTGAGCCAGTAGAAAAGAAGAGGGGGGAGTCGAGGGTTGAAAACAACAACAACAACAAAAAATGTCAGTAGCAATGAGAATGCTTTACAGCAAACTAAAAGTATCTATAGAAAGTATATATATATCCATATAGAAAGAAATTTGAATTGTGTAGTATAAAAATTACATTTTCTCTCTCTCTAGATTCCGACCTCATTTTACCTAAAGAGTCAGATAAAAATATAATGTGACCTGTATGTATAACTGAATCACTTTGCTGTATACCAGAAACTAACACAACATTGTAAATCAGCTATACTTCAAAAAAATTTTTTTAAATAAAAATAAAAGCTATAAGATCTCTGAAAAAAAAAATAATGTGACCTGTAGAACTTAAAATAATGTGGTTTTTAGTTTCAAATGTCTTAATGAGGAAAAGTTGATTTTGCTTCTGTGTTCTTTTAAGAACAAATAAAGTAGAAGTAGAAATTAAAAAAAACAAACACGTGTTCTAGGGCAATGGAAGAGGAGATGTAGACTCATCTTCAGGTAAGAGAGAGCAAAATCTTTTTTTTTTTTTTTTTAATTTTTATTGGAGTGTAGTTGATTTACAATGTTGTGTTGGTTTCAGGTGCACAGTGAAGTGAATTGGTTATACATATCACTCTTTTTTAGATTCTGTTCCCATATAGGCCATTACAGAGTATTGAGTAGAGTTCCCTGTGCTATACAGTAGGTCCCTATTAGTTATCTGTTTTATATATAGTAGTGTGTCTATGTCGATTTGTAACAATATGGATGGACCTAGAAATTGTCATACTGAGTGAATGAAGTAAGTCAGAGAAAGACAAATACCATATATCGCTTATATGTGGAAACTAAAAAAAAAGGGTACAAATGAACTTATTTACAAAACAGGAATAGAGTCACAGATGTAGAAAACAAACTTATGGTTACCAGGGGGTAAAGGGGGGAGGGATAATTTGAGAGCAAAATCTTTTAAGCAGAGAAGTGACCTATCAGAAATGCACTTCACTAAGACGGAGGAACTGAGGATAGACTATTGATAGTTCAGAGGAGAGTAATGGTGCAAAGCACTCACGGGGTAGGAGTAGCATAAAAGTAGGCTCTCATATGGGCCTAAGATGTAGATCTCATTAGCTAATTGTAATAAAAAACACATATATTACACTATTTTACATATATTAATTCATAGTATTTATTCCTTATTGCAACCTTGGGATTAGGCACTTTTTATACATTTTCTCTTGTGAGAAAACTGAGCCACAGAGTTTAAGTAACTCACAGAGGTACCTCCAGTTTATGAGGGAGACACAGAAATTCTAACACAGGAGGCTGGCTCCAGAGTCTTCTCTGGATGATTGGTGGTTTGGGGGTAGTTGTACCACACTGGGCAAATCACACAGTTTCTTGTGTATCAGTTGCCTTGAATATACAAGTGCATATGACCATAATTATTTACCTGACCATTGCATATTTTAAGATTGGGGGACAATGTCTTATAATCAAAATTAGATTTTACTAATAAATGATAGTTTACTGATGTATTGCTTTTTAGTCATTTTAAAAATATCTCAAGCACTCACTGCTTGTACTTGTATCACAAGTACTCAAGCCCTACTCATTCTAAGAAGCTTTCTCTCTTTGCTACCAAATATCACTCCCTTCAAAGGAGTCCATAGTAGCACTCATCTGAAACTCAATTGTAAACCTTTATCAAATTTACTTTTTACAGGCAACTTTTTATTTATAAAGCTTAATTGTAATTCGCTTGAAAGCTTAAAATCTAACTTTTGTTATTGAGAGGTTCTTATGTAGAGATCTAATATGTATTTGTTAGTAGAAAAATTCTAAACAATCCATTTTACTAATAGTATAATTTATTGTAAAGACAAGAGAAATAACTGGAGGTTCACCAGTCAACACATTGGTCACTTAAGGAAATTCTTTCTGTCGATGATATGCTAGTAGTTGATAAATGTTACTGACAGCTATTATTCTAGCAGTATCTTTGATTATCCAGCATCTATATATGAATGTGTATATGTATGTATTTATGAATCTAAACTACATATCTATGTCTGTGGCAACAAGTAAATAATAATGGTGGACTAAGAAGATACTTCCTGTCCAGATCACATACACACACACACACACACACACACACACACACACAAGCTATTTCAGGTAGAGAATAAATAATTTACAGTACTATATAACAAGAAAGTTTTCATAATTTCTTTAAGTAGAACTCAGCCCAATTTGAGTTGACAAAGAAAAACACAGCCTAAAACATGAAAGAAATGATGTATAGTATATATATATTTTTAAGAATCTTAAAATTCAGAGCTTATGGATAAAGAGTGTGGAGGTGTGGAATTTGGTCTGGTGATAAGGAATCTTTTCCGAGCAGCAGGACTAAAAGATGTTTCCCATCCCTCCTTGACACAGACCAGAGGCAGCCGCAGCAGCCTCTGCCCACAGTTAATGTCTGGGACCCATGATGTAGAAAGCCCTCCATGTGGCTGCTACTCCCTGCCGCCCTCAGCGCTGTCTTAAGTTCCGAGCAAACTACACTGGTTTATACACGCACAGAACGTGCCTACCATGTTTATCACACAAATTATGGATTTTAGAAAAAGTATTTCTTTAGAATAAATTGATAAAAGTTAGATGGGCTATGTAAAATGTTTATATTACTGCACTCTTTATGAAAATGTTGGTTTATTACTTTTCCTCACCATGAATTTATGCAACATAAATAATAGGCTCATTGCAATGAACGAAGAATTTTTCACACATTCTATAGAGAATATTTCCCAGTAATTTTACTCATCAGATATCTGATCAAACCTAGCAAGAGTATAATCAGTCAGAATCTTGAATCGATTACACATGGCAACTTTGCTATTCTCCCAGAGCATGCATAAAACTACCATTTAACATTGATAACATTTGAAGTCTTTGGAAAAGCAGCTGCTTGTAAAGGTAAAAAAAAAAAAATTGCTTTTAGTATTTTTTTTAGTAATTTGTGTACAATTAAATTCATGTAACTTAAGCATTTGCCATTTTTCTGGCAACTTAAATTATTATTAAATAAATATTAATATAAGCAAGCATAATACCAAGAGACATGTCCAATAAAATACATGGAGATATTTGATTCTGTCATTCATGATGTATTTCTTGATTAAAATGAATCAAGGAAGTTTATCATAGAATGATATACATTTTAGTAATATTCATTGGGGTAAATATGGTCTATAAATTTTAGATAACTTAAAGCTTTAGAAATTTTATCTTCAACTACTGAGTCTCAATAAAGTTTAAGAATCTGGGAACACTGATAAATAATTTTAAAGGTTTATTACTTATTTTAAGACAGAAATAATCATCTGCAAAATCAGAATGAATTACTTACTTGGTATTTTTTAAATTATTTGTGATACCAAGACAATGTAAAATGTTAACCTACTGCATTTTTGTCTGAAACAAAATGATACTAAATTATGATACAGCTTTCATTTTTTTCTTTCTGGAATCAACTCAATTCAATACAACAAATATTTATGTAGCATATTAGCTTATTTATAACCCAGGATCTTTCACTTCAAGGAGAAGTTTATTAAGCCCTTGATGTGATAAACATACATATGAGTCAGATATGACAAGACTGTGGATAATATCATATTGTCCATTCTCAGGTTGACCTGCATGCAAACACTTACACACCACACACACACACACAAAGCATCAGCACTAACAAATAGATACAAATATCCAACTACAAAAATAATTTTATGTCATTTATTCTATAAGTTATTTTAAGGTAAACTATTCCAGAGCCACAAATTAGATATATGTTATTTTCACATATTTTTATGTTTTTCACATTTAAATCTTCTGCTGGAATATGGTTTAATGTATAAATAAATTAATACATACATGATGCATAAATAATATTATTATTTCTCATGAGATTATTTAAGTCAGGACTCTGGTTTTGAGTGTGTTAGATATTTCCATCCATCATTGCATGTCTTTCCAGTGGATCCAATGGAAAGCAGCTCAGAAAGTGGGGCTTCTTTTTTTTTTAAGTAATTCATAATATGTTTCTAGTTTCACATTTTTAAAAAAGATGTTACCTGATGATAACAGGTGATGATAAAAAGTCTGCAACTTAAAATCAAAACTGAGAAGCTCTGAATATATATCTAATTGTCATAATGATACATGTAAAATTTATTTTCTTATTTTATAAACATTGTATATACAGAAAGTGTTAATTACCAATACTGAATGATTGATAGATTTAGTCATATTTCTTTTACCAAATACTCTGGGCAGAAGGTTTTTAGCAAGTACTTCATTTTGATATGCTAAGAACACAATCCGTTTCTGAATAGTTCTGAATTTATATCTCTAGTCAACAGCTAGTTATGTCACCTTGTGAAGTGGCAATACTTAATAAATATTTTAAAATTTATACTGTCGTCACTATCTTAAGAAATTTATGGTATAAAGTTCAGACGAAACAGTGCCGGTTTATGCTTGTTGTCTTAGCATAATTAAGCAGTCACTCCCCTGCTAAAACCTTCCAACGGTTTATTATTATAGAAAAAAATAACACTCAACTGTTCCCTGTTTGATCTGCCCCCTGTCAACCACTCCAACTTCATCTACCTCCACTCTTTTTTTCCTCATAGCACCTAGTACTACATGAATTACCTCTTTTAAAAAATGTTTAGTAATTTCTTCTCACAAAAAACCTTCAAAAGAAGAATCTTATGTCATTCATCATGGTACCCCTAATGTGTAAATTATTGGAATGTAATAAGAATCCAAAGAACTGAAGATGTTGAAATCATTATTTAAGTTGCACAATACAATTGCCACGTTAATAACAGAGGAAGATTGTTAAACATACTTTAAAGACTTTCTGAGTTTTCTGTAACGTTTATAAATTCCCATAAATATGGATGTACAATACATATTTAACAGTAAAGTAAATGTAAGATTCTTACATGCATTGACTTTTATTGTTTCCTTTTGTATTTCTTGTCCTACCACTGTGTGTATGTGTGCACGCGTGCATTTAGAGAGAGACAGACTGGTTGAAGATCAAATTTGAAATTTTTTTAAATGAAAACTATATATACATGATTTATAATAATTTTAGGCATGCAGATAAAGAGAAAAAACTATTCTACAATTTAAATATGCAATATTGTGTATTTTTATAAGGATTAAATACTTTGTATATATCCGTAATAGATATATGGATAAAAGTTTTCTGCAATCTGTTGCTTAGACATAATAATCTATATATCAATTCATAGTTTTTCAATAAAAAGATAGGAATTTGTATCAAAAGTCATAAACTATTTTTTCCTTTGATCCGGTAATTCTAACAAATCATTCTTCAGTGATTGAAGATGTATGAAAATATTTTGCTCAGAGATACATATTGAAGTGTAATTTTAATAAGGATGAAAGAAGACAATCTCCAAATTTCCTAAAATAGCAGAAAGGTTAGATGTATTATAATACACCTAACAATGAAATATTACACATATATAATACAGAGATTTAGAAAACTCTTTAATGAAATGGGAAAATATTGATGAAATATATACTATATATGTTTATATTTTAATATTTATGTATATATATATTTATAGGTATCTAGAGAGAGAAATGTGAGACCAAGAAATAAATCTACCAAAAAGTCTATGAAATGCATGTTTTAACCACTCTAGAACATGGATGCATTTTACATTCAATGGGATTTTATAATCACTGCCAGCCAGTTGAAGTCATGACATAGATGTGTGAAAATCTTCCTTAGCACCTTCTGGTAAAATCACAAAACTGTTAGCATTAAAGCTGCTTAAGTTTCATGAAGTATGGCTTTGTGCTTAGACAAATTATTTTTTTTTCCTTTCCTACTTTTACCCATATTTGTCAATTTGTATAATTTTTAAAAGAAAAAATATTAATAAATCCTATAAAAAAGAACATAAACATATAAACACATAAACAAAACAGTAAATTGTATTTTGGAAAATCAAAAAGGCGTAAAAGGAATTTCACTAAAATACTACCTTCTTTACTTCTTTACCTTCTTTAATTTTTGAGAAAATTAGTTTTATAGTATAAATAGGATTTTAAGTAAAAATACAAATAAAATTGGTTTTAGATTCAAGTCCTGAATAACCCTTACTACCTATGACCTTGGTGAAACCACCACTACTCACTCTTACATTCAGTTTTTGTTTTTTGTTTTTTCATTTTAAAAGAGGGAGATACCATATTAGCTTTGGGGAAGTTTGTAAATTAAATCACAGATGTGAAAGTTTTCAAAATTCTAATTTATAAGTTCTCCAGGTTATTTATTTTGCTTTACATTTATAATTACAATTGAGGTCATTAAATTGAAAAAAAAAAACTATTGTGGATAAATTCTCTAAGTATGGAAATGTTCTAAACACCTATTTGAAAATGACTCCTGAATCATCCAGACTTTGAAAAGTCAGTTTTCTTTACAGATTTTTGTGGGATAACTTAAGGAACACAAAATTCACCCTTTTAAAATGTACAGTTAAAATAGTTTTACTAAATTTATAGAGATATGCAAGCATTACCATGATCTAATTTTAGAACATTTCCTTCACTATGACAATTTTCCTCCTGCCCCTGGAGGCAGTCAACCTCCACTCCCTTCCAAAGACCTTGGAAAGCACTGATCTGCTTTGTGTCTCTATAAATGTGCCTTTCCTGTACATTTCATATGAAAGAATCATGCAATATGTGGCTTCTTTCACTAGATAATATTTTGAGGTTAATACATGTTATAGCATATATCATAAATTTGTTCTTTTTATTCCTATTTCATTGTATGCATATACTGATTTTTTTAACTGAAGTATAGTTGATTTTCAATATTATTTTAGTGTCAGGTGTACAGCATAGTGATTCATTATTTATATAGATTATATTGCATTTAAAATTATAAAATATTGGCTATATTCCCTGTACTGAATGATATGTCCTTGTAGCTTATTCATTTTTTACATAGTACACTATACCTCTTAATCCCCTACCCCTATCTTGCCCCTCCCACTTCCCTCTCCCCACTGGTAACCACTAATTTGTTCTCTATATCATGAGTCTACTTCTGTTTTGTTTTACTCATTCATTTCTTTTTTTAAATTCCATGTATAAGTGATAACATACAGTGTTTGGTTTTCTCTATCTGATTATTTCACTAAGCATAATACCTTCCAGATCCATCCATGTTGTTGAAAATGGCAAAATTTCATTCTCTTTTATGGCTGAGTAATATTCCATTGTGTGTGTGCATAGATAGGTAGGTAGGGAGAGAGAGAGAGAGAGAGAGAGAAATAAAACACATCTTCTTTATCCATTTATCTGTTGATGGACACCTAGGTTGCTTTTGTGTCTTGGTTCTTGTAAATGATGCTGCTATGAACATTGGGTGCATGTCTATTTTCAAATTAGTGTTTTTGTTTTCTTTGTATATACACCCAGGAGTGGAATTCCTGGATTGTATGGTAGTTCTATTTTTAGTTTTTTTGAGAAACCTCTGTAATATTTTCCATAGTGGCTTCACCAGTTTATATTTCCACCAAGAGTGTATTAGAGTTCCCTTTTCTCCATATTCTCACCAAAATTTTTTATTTGTAGACTTTTTGTTGATAGCCATTCTGACACGTGTGAGGGGATATCTCATTGTGGTTTTTATTTGAGTTTCTCTGATGACTAGTGATGTTGAACATCTTTTCATATGCCTGTTGGCCATCTGTATATCTCCTTTGGAAAATATCTATTCAGGTCTTCTCTTGATTTTTTGATTGCACTGTTTGTTTTTTTGATCTTGAGTTGTATGAGCTGTTTATATAATTTGAATATTAACACCTTATTGGTCATATCATTTGCAAATATTTTCTCCCATTAAGTATGTTGTATTTTCCTGTTGTTGATGGTTTCCTTTGCTGTGCAAAAGCTTTTGAGATTAATTAGGTCTCATTTGTTTGTTTTTGCTTCTGTTTCCTTTGCCTTAGGAGACAGATCAAAAAAAATATTGCTACAATTTATGTCAAAGTGTATTCTGCCTATATTTTCTGCTAGTTTTATGATTTCTGGTCTTACATTTAGGTCTTTAGTTCATTTTTAATTTATTTTTGTGTATGGCGTGAGAAAATAGTCTAATCATAGGCCTGTATTGATATAAACTTCCCTCTTATAACTGATTTTGGTGCATCCACTGGTTTTGGAAAGTTGTGTTTGCATTTTAATTTGTCTTGAGGTATTTTCTGATTTCCTTTTTTATTTTTTCATTGACCTATTGGTTTTTCAGTAGCATGTAGTTTAGTCTCCAGGTGTTTGTGCATTTACCATTTTTCTTCCTGTGGTTGATTTGTAGTCTCATATCATTGTGGTCAGAAAAAAATGCTTGGTATAATTTATATCTTTTTAAATTTGTTGAGACTTGTTTTGTGGCCTGGCATGTGATCTATCCTTGATAACATTCCATGTGCACTTGAAAAGAATATATATTCTGGTTTTGGATGGAATATCCTGTAGATTTCTACGAAGTCCAAATGATCTGATTTGTCATTTAAGACTACTGTTTCCTTATGGATTTTCTGTCTGGATGATCATCCATTGATGTAATTAGGGTGTTAAATTCCCCTACTAGGTGTTATTTTAATAATCCAATCAATGTAATGGATTAGAGTAGGCATTCTCAATGGTCCATGGGCCATTATGGATCTACAAGACAGTTTAAGAGGTTCTATAAGGATAAAACTCTTTTTCTAGTAATACTAAGATAAAATTTCAAACTTTCAATGCGTTAACATTTGCACCGATGGTTCAAAAATCTATAATAGGTAATACCGCAATCACTTCAGCATGAGTCATAGCAGGGGCACCAAACTCTGTGTGTAGTTATTGCTTTTTCCATTGCCTTATACCTCCAATGAAATTAAAAATAGATCTCTAGCACTGAATTATGCATGTTTATTATTTTATGAGACCAAATAGGGAACATGCATAAAGCACTTACGCTGAGTACCAAATTGTGGTGGTTGTCTCAAGGAAGAAAACAAGAATATTTTGAGTTTTTAGTTGAGCTAGCCATTTTTTCTTTTTTTATGGAATATAACTTTACTTAAAAATGAAATATGATTATTTAGACTTTGGTAATTGACAGATATTTTTAAGAAAATGAGTAAGTGAGGCTGACAGTTCAAGAAAAACAATTGACAGTGTTTATTACCAATAATAAATTTTGAGCTTTTGAGTGAAAATTAGAATTTGGAAATCTTGTACCTTCTGCTGTGAGCTTGGCAACTCAAACCCTTAACTTTTTTGAAGCAATGGGTAGTCATATTAGTAAATGTGAATATTTCATATTTTATACCATGTCAAAATTTGGAATATTTGTATAACTCAGTGAACCAATATTTTCAAAATAAACAATGCATGATATTGTAAAACTATGCCTAGATAAATGATTAATTCAAAGTGCAAGACAGACTATTATAATGTAAAAGAATACCAAAGTTTATTGGTATGGTGTCAGATCCCATATTGTAAACAACTTTAAGGAACTTGTTACATTTTGGTGAAAATCAGAGATGAACATTCACAATTACCAGTCATTCTTAACTTTTCCAAGTACCTGTTAGTAGTTGATCAGATTTTTCTCCATATACTTCAACCAAAACAATATTTTGAATGCAGAAACACATATGAGAATCTACCTGACTTTTAAGACAGACATAAAAGAGATTTGCAAAAATATAAAACAATGCTGCCCTTCCACTACTTTGTTTTAGAAAATACAATTATTTTAATAAATTTCTGTTATTTATACTATGACAATTATTCATAGTAATTAGATTTATTATTGTTATTCTTAAATAATTTTAATAAATAAAATTTTTTAATTTATGTTTTAATATTAATATGGGAGATAACGATAGACAAAACCTAAATAAACAAAAGGTTTTGTGGGTCCTCAATAAATTTTAAGAGTGTTAAGGTGTCCTGAGAGCAAAAGTTTTGAGAACTGTTAAATTAGATGGATGGTAGAAAGTCAAATTTCTGTCCTGTAATATATCTCATACCTCATTAAATTCACACATATCATGTTTAAATTAAATCCCATAAGCCATTACAAAATTTGCAGCTTTTAGGTGACATCGGTTTTCTGTCCCTTCATTTCAAATTGTTTAGAAACTAGATATTTTTTAGTTCAAATTATTTAACATTCTATTTTATTATGATGATTGCTGTTTTATTCAGGGCTAATAATTGATTTATGGTATCTAGGAAAGAAAAGATATATATACTTAATTTTAGTCTTCTTGAACTTAGGCAGTGCTATAGTACTATACCATTTGTTCTGCTAACATGGTAAACAGAATGGTGAGGGAAGTTATATTATATCCCTTAGGTGTTTGCTAACAATGAGGAGGTAATGATAGAGGACAACAGAGAGCATCAAATATTTATGTAGTGCCACTTGTTTTGCCCATTTGGGAAATCAATGTTTTAACAATCATATTTATAATACCCCAGATCATGAGTCTACTGTGCTAAGAAAAAGAGAGTTTACAGAAGTGGAGACTGAAAACACCAAGTGTATAAAACTTCTTAAAAGTATACATCCTGGAGCTATAAAGGGAGAGCAAACATACCACTAGCAGAAGCTAAGCCAGCAATGATCTTCTTGCTTTTCACCTCATACGCATTACATGTTCCTTATGGTATTTGATATCCTTCCAACAATATTTTGTAAAGTAATAATATTGTGCTGTGTTATTTAGGTTGTTTGTAAAAATCTAGGCTGAAAGGTAAATATCCAAATTGTACAGAGATATAATTTTTTTTCAGAAAGTGGCAGTATTCTCTGTAATGAATAATTTGAATAATTAATAATTATACATACATATCTTTTTTATTGTTAAGAAGTGCATTTCACCATTTGTTCTTTTTACTCAGGTTTTATAAATACTTTAAATGTAATTTTCAAATAAGGAATTTAAATTATTAAAATACTTAAATAAAATAATAAAGATGAGAGAGGCCATAAGAAAAAATACAACAATTTGGATTAATTTATAATTTTAAGGGTAATTATGTTGTCATTTTTTTTAAGGTAGACAACTGACATAAATACTGAAAAGCAAAAGAGAAAACTGACTATTTGATTTAGGTTAAGGCAAGTAAATTTCAATTTTATACAAATAGCCAATATATCGTTGCATAATTACTTATTCAACTTTTTATATTATAGATTATAATTATGTAGTAAAATTTTTCCCTTTTTACTGTATACTTCTCTGAGTTTTGTTAAATGCATATAGTCATGTAACTGCCACCATAACCAAGATTTAAAACAGTCCATCAATCCTACCCACTTCCACGCCAGTTCTTCCTTAACCCTTTATGTTCAGGATTTCAACACTCTCAGCCCCTTTCAACCACTGATCTGCTTCCAGTTCCCGTAGTTTTGCCTTGTCCAGAATGTCATATATATGGTATCATATAATCGAACCTGATCACATGCTCAGATATTATAGTCTTTTGAGTTTGTTGTCTTTCATTTAACATAATGAATTTGAGATTTATCCAGGTGGTTGTGTATATCAAGAGTAATTTCTTTTCATTACTGAGTAGTACTCGATTTTGTGGACTTACTATAATTTTGTTCATCTGTTCACCAGTTGAAGGAAACTTGGATTACCTCCAATGTGAGGGCAGTTACAAATAATGACACTGTAAACACTACTGCATAGGATTTTCCATGAGCGAAAGTGCTCATTTAAGTTTGCTGAAAACTTGTTAGTAAGACTGGTTGGTAATTTATGTTTAACGTTATGAAATCATCAAAATATTTTCCAAAGTAGTTGTACTCTTTTACATTCCCCCAAATATTGTAAGAGAATTCCAGTTGCTATGCATCTTTTCTAATTTAGGGCTATGTTTTATCTTATTTATTAACATTTTAATCATTCAAATATTTGTGTAGTATATCTTATTGATGTTTTCTTTTGTGCTGCCCTACTGATGAATGACATTGAACATCTTGTCATGTTATTTTTGCTATCCATAAATCTTGTTGGTTAAGTGTCTATTCAATTCTCTTGCCAAATTTTAATTGGATTTTGTTTTCTTATTCTTGAGTCTTAAAAGTTCTTTATGTATCCTCTGCCAGTCTGTGCCTTGGCTTTTCATTACTTTAATGGTGTTTATCAAAGAGTATTTAAATCAAATTTATCACTTTTTTTGGGAGATAATGCATTGGGTGTTGATTTTAATAAATATTTTCATAAGCAAGAATAAAAATTATCTTCTACATTTTTTCTAAACTATTTATACTCTTATACTTTATATTTAGGTCCTTGATCCATCTTTGGTTATTTTTGTATAAAAATTTTAGAAGATCTTTGTGACTTGGGTATGACAAAGATTTCTTGCACATAATAACCAAAGGAAAACATGATCTATAAGAGAAAAATTGATAAATTAGACTTTATAAAAATTAAAACATCCTGCTCTTTGGTAAACACGTTTGAGAAAAATAACCAAACAAAACACTGACTGGGAGAAAGTATTTGTATATCATGTAAAGGACTTAGAATATGTAAAAAACTCTCAAAACAATGATTAGAAAACAAACAGCCCAATTTAAAAAAAAAAAGAGCAAAAAAGTGAACAATTTACCAAGGAAGATATACCAATGGCAAATAAGCCCATGAAAAGATTCTTAGTATTATTACTCATTAGTGTCATTCAAATTTTAAAAAAAAGATCATATACCACTCACACTTACTAGAATATTTAAAATTTAAAATGTCTAAAATTAAAATTGAACATAGCAAATGTTGGCAAAGATGTGAAATAACTGCAACTGTTATACACTGCTGGTAGGAATGTAAAATGGTAAATAAAAAAAACCTTGAAAAACTGACTGTTTCTCAAAGAATTGAACATACACCACCATATGAACCACCCATCAACTCTTGGGCCTCTACCCAATAGAAAAGAAAACTTGTGTCTATAAAGAAATTTGTACATAAATATTCGTCAGGTATATTTTTAATAGCCAAATTGAAAAACAATCTAATTGTCCATCAACGTGTAAATATACATACATGTGTTATATCCATATAGACAAAAAGTATACATATTATGTAACTCCATTTATGTAAATGTCTAGAAAATGCAAACTAATCTATAGTGACAGAAAGCAGATCACTAGTCTCCTGGTAATGGTGATGCAGGACACAGGGTGGGCCAGTATGGAGGAATTAGAAAGGGGTAGGTATAAATTTGGGGGGTGATAGATATGTTCATATCTCAATTGTGGTGATGGTTTCACAGATGTATACATATGTCAAAACTTATCAAATTATACAATTTTAGTGTAAGCACTTTATTGTTTGACAACTATACCTCAATAAATTAGTTTAAAAAGTGGAACATAAACAATAAATGCATACTTATTGTTGTCCAGCCACTTTTAGACAATTCTTATTATAATAAGCTAGAGTCCTACTAAAAATAAGACAGTTAACATACTCATTTTCTCAATAACCTCCAGTGATTTCCCAAAGTATTCAAAGTCGTTCAATGGCCTAAAACTTCCTACATCATTAGTTCTCAATACACTGACCCCTAGGAGAAGTTTTAGAAATTTGTGAGGACACTTTAAGGTATCAATGATTGTGGTGATCACCTCGCCCTTAGTGGGATGCTACATGGTCTACAAAGTTCAGGAAAGTCCCACAAAATAATTTTTCTCATGTCTCCCACAATGTTTGAATTTTCTGCTAGGCATTCATCAAGATAAAAAATCTTGAACGTAAAACTCAACTCTATTTTCTGGATAATCACTAAGTTTTTTTAGACAGTTTTAATATAAAATATACTTTTTAGGAATGTGAATCTCATGGAAGTATAAGAAAGTTGCATTTTTGTTTTGTTTAGAATTTTTCCTTTTTTTTTTTTTACCATCTCAGAAGATCACATCACATAAAATAACCCTAGGCATCTGAGGTATCTCAGTTATCAACACAAAAGACTTGCATTGGTTCTGTATTTATAGCTGCCACATTCACACTTTACAGAGAGTGACATCTCTCCCGCATCACTGCATGACTCCCGCATCACTTCTTCTATAGTAGTCATACCTGAGCATTTACCCATTGAAATGGGTACTTCACCCATTGAAATAGTAATTTAACATCAATTTCTTTTTTCTAGTAATGTCACGTGTCGCATATTGGGTTCTCAAGAAAAAAAAGTCTTGAGTAGGAATTTAAGGTTTAAGCTGTTTATTAAGTAATATTCTTCAAATACAAACCTGTTGAAAAGAAGAGAATGAAGCAGGACTGAGCAGAGAGAGAAGTAGATCTGTAGAAGAAGTCTAAAAACAACCTAGTCCAATGCCCTCAGAAGTTCTGTGGCTAGAATATCCCCTCAGAGTTGGACCTAATTAGCCCAGGATATTCAGGCCTCTGTTAATCACTGATGTGGACTGCCTTGGTATTCTCTGTGGCTGAGAGCACTGCCTTAAATTTAATGGATTGTGCAGAATATCCAACCTCTGGCTCTCAGCATTTTGCCATTATCATGGTGAAT
Organism: Balaenoptera physalus; assembly: GCF_965194825.1. Lineage (NCBI taxonomy): Eukaryota > Metazoa > Chordata > Mammalia > Artiodactyla > Balaenopteridae > Balaenoptera > Balaenoptera physalus. Next base: position 143,821,406 of record NC_138884.1, on the reverse strand, counting down.
CATTTCAAGACTAGAATATATCTACTTTGAATTAACTATTTAAAGGAGAGTTTAAAAAAGACAGTGGGTTGTTTACTAGCATGTTTTCTCAGCTAGTATAAAATCCTGTGGGTTAAGTCCTCTTTGAGGTAGTGCTTTGCACAAAGAGTAAATAGTGTTCTCTCTGTGCCTGCCTACTGGAGGGTGAAGCTATGCATTTCCAAACTTGGCTTAGATTTAGGGATAATATTTTGTCTCTGATTGGATGTGCAAGTTTTATTCTACAATGGAAATGTCCGGAGTTGGTCCCAACTCAAGAACTCTTGGCACCCATTGCCAGAAGATTGTGATGGGTTGGGAAGTCATATCTTTACTTTTGCTGAGATGGTCTGCCTCTAGGAACAGCTTAGCAAGAGGGATTTTATTTTTCATATTAGTTGAAAGTCCTTGAATCAAAAAACCTAGAGGTTTGTGGAAATAAAGCAACAACAACTACCAAAAAACCCATATTGTTGCCAAATCTTCTGTACACTGTAGAATTAGTCATATATACCTATAATTCCATGAGATCTCAGAGGTATAGAAGACCCAATTTCTGGATCATTTTTAGTAATAGGACAATTTCTAGGGAATTTTATTATGCAGGGCTCCCACTTAATGTGAGATGCTTATTGATTACTTGGTGTAAAGAATTTAGTTAAATTTTTTTATATCAGTTGCACCATATGCTACATTTAAAGAAATCAACTTGTTTACAATTGATATCTGCATATCCAGTGGTTTCTTTCTTATTAGGTATTAAAATTTCACACCCAAGTTGTACAACAGTGGGTTTTGTGCTCATCCTAGAATAGGCAGTATTTAGAAGGCATGAAATGCAATGCAAGAAGTTTTTTTTTTCTTTTTCTTTTGTCCTTTTTTACATTTTCTGGTGGAGGTGACCAATATAAAAATGTTAAGAATATAATTAAATATTTGGATACCAACTAGCAGTTCACGATGTGTAAAGGTTTGCTCAACCTGTCGATGATACACTTTAAGAGAATTAAAATACCTGTGTGGAAGGATGTCAAATGTGTATGCCTTTCTTGAGGCAAGCATATTGATTGTTGAGTCTTGGATGTGTATAGAAAAGAAGGTATTAGCAATGTCAAAGGCTGCATTCAAATACCAGTAAAGGCAGCAAAATTGTTCTATTACTATAGGTTTAGCAATGGTCATGTTCTTGTTAAAGCTTTGATAGTTTATAGTGCAGTGCCAAACAGCAATGCCTTCCAGAAAATGATGCATGATACCAAACTACTATAAATCTTGTAAAAAAAAAAGATATTTTTTTCTTCCTGCAGACCTTAGTTCATTATATGTCTTTGATAGCTGTAGGTAGTACAGACGTTCTTGGCCATGCATTTGTGTAACCATTCTAACAGTAGGGTTATAGTGGACGCATTCAATCAGTATATTTACATACCTGCATCTGCAGAATATCCATATAAATTACATAGGCTCTCTAAAAAAGAGCAAGTATAGTCCATGCAAATGATAACAATAAAAATGACAGGCATTATTATAAGCATGATAATAACCTTGTAAGGCTCACTATGTAGTAAGCTCACAAAGGTATTTAGCCTCCACTTGGAAAATTGAGTTTCAGCCCTAGTCCTTGTCTCTGTCCCTTGGCTCTGACCTTAAAAGGAAAGTAAGTTCTGCATTTTCACATTAGCTTATCAGCTTATATGTGCCTCTTATAGCTTTTAGCTGAGCTCATACAGGTAATGTATAAGTTCCCGTTAGGACTCACAGTATTCTGCACAGGGGTACATAGACATGAACAACTATTGTCATTTGGTATTAATGTAAAGTAAAGTTTATTGGAGAAACTCAGAGACAAGTGGAACACCAAAGCACACATGATTCTCAAGCTCTAAGTGTCCTACAGTAGGTTAGTTGGGGCTGGATGTTGTTGGAAAATCATGGGAAAAAGTGTCATGAGAGAGATTCCACTCTGTGATAATTTACATGTTTATGTAGGAGAATTGAAAGGGGGACAGGAAACATGTATTCAACCATGTAACAATTAGAGAGCTTCCTGGTCAAGGAGAAGACTTTGTTAGGACTCAGTTGCCATTACTGTCCAAGAGCCATGTGTTCTGTTGAGTTAGATTTTTATTAAGCCATCCATATTTGCTTCCTTTTATTAAAAATTATATTAATTTATGAAATTATATACGTATTATAATGATGCTTGTAAAGTATCAATAGCACGGAAATAAGCTAACGGTCCATGGTAGAGTTTCATTAAAAAATGATTTTTAATTAAGTTATGTCTTAACAATGGACTATCTATCTCCGCCGATCTATCTATATATTTACCACTTCTATATGAATTGATGTGACAAAAGCAAGACTCAGTGCCATCTATCTTTCTGTTTTTGTAACTGGAACTAATGGTTAGAAAAATTATTAGAGAGATATAGTTGTTTAGAAAATATCAAAGTACATCTGAAATATAGGTGGATTTGAAAAATAAAAGAGGAATGCGAATGTGGGAGAAATATTTACTTTTCATTGAATACATTTTTTTGTGATAAGGATTTTTTAACCCATTTAATGTGCTGGGGCTTTTTAAAAAATAAATTTATTTATTTATTTTTGGCTGCATTGGGTCTTCGTTGCTGCGCGTGGGCTTTTCTCTAGTTGCGGAGAGCCGGGATCATTCTTTGTTGTGGTGCATGGTCTTCTCAGTGCAGTGGCTTCTCTTGTTGTGGAGCATGGGCTCTAGGCACGTGAGCTTCAGTAGTTGTGGCACGTGGGCTCAGTAGTTGTGGCTCACGGGCTCTAGAGTGCAGGCTCAGTAGTCGTGGCTCACGGGCTTAGTTGCTCCACAGCATGTGGGATCTTCCCGGACCAGGGCTTGAACCCGTGTCCCCTGTTTTGGCCAGCGGATTCTTAACCACTGCGCCACCAGGAAGTCGTAATGTGCTGTTTTATCAAGAACCCTCCTACATTGTTGATGGGAATGTAAATTGGTACAGCCACTATGGAGAACAGAATGAAGATTCCTTGAAAACTAAAAACAGAGCTACCATATGATCCAGCAATCCCACTTCTGGATGTATATCCAGAGAAAACCATAGTTCAAAAAGATACACGCACCCCAATTTTCATTGCAACACTGTTTACAATAGCCAAGATGTAGAAGCAACCTAAATGTCCATTGACAGATAAATGGATAATCATACTAAGTGAAGTAAGTCAGCCACAGAAAGACAAATATCATATGATATCACTTATATGTGAAATCTATAACAAGATACAAATGAACTTATTTACAAAACAGAAACAGGCTCACAAGCTTAGAAAACAAACTTATGATTACCAAAGGGGAAAGGTAGGAGGGAGGGATAAATTAGGAGGTTGATATTAACATATACACACTACTATATATAAAATAGATAATCAATAAGGACATACTGTATAGCACAGGGAACTCTAATCAGTTCTCTGTAATAACCTATTTAGGAAAAGAATCTGAAAAAGAATAGATATATGTATATGTATAACTGAATCACTTTGCTGTACACCTGAAAGTAACATAACATTGTAAATCAACTATACTCCAATATAAAATAAAAATTAAGAAATAGAACAGTGCCCAGATCTTGATTTTTAATATCGTTCTCCAATAAAAAGAACTAAGTTTCCATGAAAAAATAGCTGATTCTAGGGCTGGGGCATGGAAAATCAAAGATGAACATGGAGCATCTTGTAGTGCAAGAAATAAGGAAGTATAAAATGATTTAGGTATTTTAAATGCTGGTAGTATTTTAAAGGGACACAGGAGCCACGTTAAAGAGCCCCCAGTGCTAAAAGCTGGAACAATTTGAGCAATAAAATAACATAATATTGGATTATAACCCAAAGTATAAAGTAAATACCCATGAGTCCATACTGATACAAATAAATGATTAAATGAATAAATAAAATTGGGGAAGGATAGGCAAATCTGTGCAGAAGAGTTTCAAATAATTTTTGTAGATATTCTCTATTCAAGGAGGTGCTACCTAACTCTCTCTTTAATTGTGGGCTGCACAAAGTGACTTCCTTCCAAAAAGTGCAGTATGCAAGTGGAGAAAACATAGTAACTTTACAGTGTAGAAACATGACAAGCACTATGTCATCTAGATGATGAAGGTTAATAGCAGTAATGATAAGTGATATTGATAGCATGTACCTTTGATATGGTGAAATGAGGATGGTACTTTATTTTCCTCCCCCAAACTTCGTAAATCTTGTCTAACACTGATAAAAAAAGGTCAGGCAAACCCAAACTGAAGGACAGCCCATAAAATACCTTATCAGTACTTCTTAAAACTGTCAAGGTTATCAAAAAGTCTTAGTAAACGTCACAATCTACAAGACTCTATGGAGATGTGATGACTAAATGTAATGTTGCATCTTGAATAGGATCCTAGAACAAATGACACCTTATATAAAAGCTAAGGAAATCCATTTGAAATAAAAGGTAATTAATAGTGTGTCAATTTTAGTTCATTAGTATGACAAACATACCATACTGATGTATGATGTTAAAAATAGGAAAGCTGAGTGTGGGGAATATAGGAACTCTGCACTAACTTTGTAACTTGGCTGTAGATCTCCAACTATTCTAAAATAAAATTTTATTTTAAAAAAAGAACAAAAAATATAGGGATAATGTTAAAACTCTTCTTTAATTTCAAAATAGATAAAAACAATTGTGACCCCCTCAATAAATAATTTTGTGTTTTGCATTTATAAAAGTATATTATACATTTTCCTCTTAAATATTTTCAGTAAAAAATTAGTATATTCAAAGGATAAATAGTATAAATAATAAACTAATAAGCATAAGTTTCATGCACATATGGCTTCTTTCTCTGTTTAAATGTGTTTTTTAAATTTTATTTATTATTATTATTTAGTTAGTTATTTTTTGGCTGTGTTGGGTCTTTGTTGCTGTGCACGGACTTTCTCTAGTTGTGGCGTGCAGGGGCTACTCTTCGTTGCGGTGTGCAAGCTTCTCACTGCGGTGGCTTCTCTTGTTGCAGAGCACAGCCCTAGAATGCACGGGCTCAGTAATTGTGGCTTTCTGGCTCTAGATCGCAGGCTCAGTAGTTGTGGCGCACGGGCTTAGTTGCTCCGCGGCATGTTGCATCTTCGTGGACCAGGGATCGAACCCATGTCCCCTTCATTGGCAGGCGGACTCTTAACCACTGCGCCACCAGGGAAGTCCTAAATGTGTTTTTAATAAAATCTGCAGGATGATTTATAAAATAAAGAAGACAATATTATTGAGATAATTTTTTGAAATTAAAATGGATTTGCTTATTTTTTCCTCAAGGCTTGATCAAAATATGGCATTTTATTCTTTAACAGAACATATTGTATTTAATTCAAAATACTTATTTTTTTGCTATCGTGACTTACACAACTCAACACTTGATGCTGAATTTCCTGTGTAACAACCATATTGTAGAAAGAATACTGGCTCTCTTACAATGCCAACACTTCACAGCCGAGAGATTTAAAAGAAACTAAGCAATTAAAAATTTTAAGCATTCCAGAGTAAAAAGAGTTCAGAGATTTGGGGCATATTTTCATTCTATTGTGAGTAATTCTAAAGTATTCTTATATTTCCTTATACATTAAAAATCTTTCACTCTTAAAATTCAAACGTTATTGAAAAGTAGGTTCAATGATACATGTGTAAAATGACTTTATACCTCTCTGTGGGATAATTGAGTGAAAGTTGTCGCACACACGCACCCACACCAACACGTGTGAACATACACAGTTTCTGACACGTTATGCCTTAATCTAAGTAACAACCTAATGCTAACTACAAGGTTTATATGAGTTTGTGTAATTTTTTAAGATATCCCTACTGGAGTTTGGGGGCAATTATAACTTTGTGGAACTACAGGAAGGCATCTATATTCTGTCTTGAATGCTCTTGTAGACAGAATAGGTGAATCCGTTTTCTTGAACTACTGTTAAGAAAACCTGAATAAGAGCACTTAAAAATAGAGGGGTTTATTTTTATATCTTGAAGAAGTCTGGATGCAGGCAGTCCAGAGATGAAGCAGTAGCCCGGTGAAGTCATAAATATCTCAAGGTTATTCTGTATTTCTCGTTCGTCATTCTCAGCGTTGATTTTCATTCTCATGTCTGCAGTATATTTCCTCCTTCTCCTGACCTAGCATATTCCAGGCAGAAATAAAAGTTAGGTGGGAAAACACTAAAGAGCCCACCTACACAAGCCAGTTCCCCTTTAAAAGGCTTTCAAAGAGCAACCGCTCCCACCCCACCCCACCCTACCTTGGTCACTGTCATTTATGTCAATGTTCAGGCCTATGTCACATAGACACTGCTAACTATAAAAGAAGTCAGGTGGTCAGGTATTTTTACTGAAAACAAGAATTAAATCATCATTCTCACAGTAAAGAAAAGCAGCAGAGATCAGGATAGGCAACTACCAGTATCTGCCACAATAAGTATCTCTGAAAGAGAGCACTGTAGTTCAAGGTTTGCTTCCATGAAGTTTTTTTTTTTTTTGAGATGTAATTGACATATAATATTATATTGGCTTCAGGTGTACAAGATAATGATCAGATATTTGTATTCATTGCAAAATGATCACCACAATAAGTCTAGTTAACAAACATCACCATACATTATTATATTTTTTTTTCTTGTGATGAGAACTTTTAAGATGTAATCTCTTAGCAACCTTCAAATATACAATACAGTATTATTAACTATAGTCACCATACTGTATATTACATCCCATGACTTATTTACTTTATAACTAGAAGTTTGTACTTTTTGACTGCCTTCATCCATTTTGCCCACCCCTAATCCTCTAAACTTAATGGCCCTCAATGTTGTTTAAATTTTCTGAGATTTGGTGTTAACATTAATAATTTCTGAGCCTCTACTACAGAAATTAGGATATGCACTTTACATACTTTTTCTCATTTAATCCTTCCAAAAAACAACGTATGATTTAAGTATGCATATCTCTTTTTTAGTTAAGAGCACTGAAATGAAGAGGTCAAATAAGATCTCTAAGTTAATTAGTAGGGAGATAATCCAAAAGTTATACCTAAAATTGTCTGAGATATAAGCTCACACTGTGTATCTAGAGAGAATTGGGAAGATTCTTCTCAAGTTCTTTGAAACACATGATACCTATGCTTGTTTTTAGCTTAGAAAAAAGTCCTAAGCAAGGGAAAAGCACATGTGGGAAGGCATGAACAAGAAGAGGCCACAGAGGCAACTGAGGAAGTCGACTGTGACTATAATGAGAAAGCCCATGTCTTTAATATTGTTAAAGCAGACATTTTTCTCTTATCCAGTTCGGTTGAACTTTGTAGACTTATACACTCATTAAAGTTAATTTTTTATAAATCTAATTTCCAGTTTTCATAATGAAGCCCTTTAGAAGCCAGTCAATTATACAAAATGATATTTGGATTTAAAGAAACATAGAACAGTTTAAATATCCTCAGACATTAGTGTTTTATGTGTTTACACAAAAGTCTAGATAAATTTGACTTGATACCAGAATTCATCAGGCTTTACCTTTGTGAGCTGAAGGCAGCTTAAATGTTAGAAAACTATGGACTTACTATCCAGTTTTTTTTAATTAAAATATTGTAGGAAAACTCTTCAGGATATTGTTTTGTTCCTATTTCAATGAAGTTAAAATAAATGTGATAATACATTTCAAAAGAAATGAAAATTCTTTCAATGTCATTTTCTCAGTCTTACCCTTATGTCTTTTATTTGCAAGATATTCAAGCAGTAGGAGTAGAGCTATATTTTAGAAAGTAATAATAAGATTTTTTATTTCCCTTTTTTAAGAAAAATTCCATCCGGTGGAAACAAATAGCAGAATGAATTAAAGAAAAGTTCCTGAAAGCACAAGGACTGAAATCAGACTGTCTACCCTATTATTTGGCTAGTTCCTGAATAGGCAGTAAGGTAAGAGAGTAAGGACTGTGCCTTTGGCTAACAGGCCAATAGAGAAATCAGGTACCTTTTCTTTCTCTTTGTTGTTTTCACATACACTAGCTTTTTTTTTTTTTTTTTTTTTTTACTTTTTAAAATTAATTTTTATTGGAGGATAGTTGATTTACAATGTTTTGTTAGTTTCTGCTGTACAGCAAAGTGGATCAATTATACATATACATGCATCCACTCTTTTTTAGATTCTATTCCCATATAGGTTATTAAAGAGTACTGAATAGAGTTCCCTGTGCTATACAGTAGGTTCTTATTCGTTATCTATTATAAAATAGCAGTGTGTATATGTCAATCCCAATCTCCCAGTTTATCCCTCCTCCCTTTCCCCCTTGGTAACCATAAGTTTTTTTTCTACATCTGTGACTCTATTTCTGTTTTGTAAATAGGTTCATCTGTACCATTTTTAAAATATTCCACATATGTATAAGCGATATCATATGATATTTGTCTTTTTCTGTCTGACTTACTTCACTCAGTATGACAATCTCTATGTCCATCCATGTCACTGCAAATGGCATTATTTCATTCCTTTTTATGGCTGAGTAATATTCTATGTACCACATCTTCTTTATATATTCCTCTGTTGATGGACATTTAGTTTGCTTCCATGTCCTGGCTATTGTAAACAGAGCCTTAGGGAACGTTGGGGTGCATGTATCCTTTCAAATTATGGTATTCTCCAGATATATGCCCAGGAGTGGGATTGCTGGATCCTATGGTAGCTCTATTTTCAGTTTTTTAAGGAACCTCCGCACTGTTCTCCATAGACCTTTTCTTTTTACTTTACAAAACTTGCAGAGAGCTGAAGTAATCAGTTACCTCTCCATTTTCACTTAGCTACTGAATTCTCAACCTGTACATACACTTATTTTCAAGATCAGTATTCTGAGTTCAGATTTAATTGTATATCCTTACATTCCCCATCCTGTTACATTCTAGAATAGTGGAAAATGGCAAAATAGACTTTTGTATTAAAAAAACTTTGACATGCACAGTAATTTTCTTAGTAGAGACTGTAATTTCATTCCATACCTTTTCTATCAAGATGGTTAACAAAGTGCTTAGATTTTCTTCCAGATCTTTTAAAAATTAGATACACACAACACATCCTTTATGTTTTAACTAACCTGACTGCCATATAGCTTATCAATAAAAATAAAACTGGATATCTAACTTGTTTTTAAGTGTTTTAAACCAGCATATAATACAGAAAGAAAAAGAGACCTTTACTCTCAATTGTACTGTCAGTCTTTTGAGAAAGGACTAACTACTTAGTACTAAATAGTTCTAGCAGACCTAGATAATTTAGCTCCAGAACCTGCTTACTTAAAGGAATGTAAAAATTGTATTTGGATTTCCCCTATCTAATTACTGAGACCATAAAATTTACCAGTAGAGGATAACCTTTTAACCAAACAACTATATTGAGGCTTATAAAATCTTCTAAATATTTTCATTTATTGGTTCCCAATATAGTGCTTTCATATTTTAATAACTAATATAATCTTAATTAGATTAGGGTTTAATCTCCATTACCTGCAGATTTTATATATTCTAGTAATTCTGACTTTATTTTAATGTTATTTTCACGAAAGGCAGCATAAAGTCATGCTTGAATAGTCTTTGCTGTCCTCTGGAGTAACTCCTCCAATTTCAAATATGTTTTAGGCAAGTATAATAGGTAAAAATATCAATATATCTTTTGGATGACTCATATAGACAATAACAACAAAAAACATACCAAAAAAAATCTTAGAAAATAAATGCTGACATTTTAGGACCAATTTCATTAATCCACAACAGCTTTGAGATAACATCATGACTAAAAAACATGAGTTTTGCATAACTTTTTCACATTTAGTATAGGAGAAAAATTGTTCTGAATGATTTTTTGTCACCTATTTACCTTATGGTATTTAATTACTTAGCTTAATTTTTTCTTAGAATTTTAGGTAAATGCATAAGTTTATATAAAGTGTACAAAAACTAAATGTACAGTTTGATGAATTTATATAAATATATTCCCCTGTATCCTCACTGCTTACTTAAAGACATGGCACATCACCAGCCCGTGAAGCCTCCAAGTCAATCTGCAAAGGTAGCCACTATATTAATTTTTATCATAACGGATTCATTTTTTGTGCTTTTGAACTTCAAATAAATGCAGTCATACAGTGTATACTTTTTTTGTGTCTGTATTCTCCAGCTTAGCATAATGCCTATGAGATTCATACATTTTAGAGCTTGAGACAATGTGTGCTTTTTATTCCTACTACTATACCACTATATGAATATACCACAATTTATTTTTCCATTATACTCTTCATGGGCATTTAGGTTATTCCCAGTTTGATGCTACTGTGAATAAAAGTTCTATGTACATTCCTACCTATATCTTTTGGGGGACATAAATATTTGTTCCTGTAGGGTACATGCCTAGGAGTTGAATTGCTATTTCAAAAATGGCTGAATATCAGTAATTGCATACTTTCAACCTAATACTATCTGATTTGTACTTTTTAAATGGTATCTTTTGACTCCCTCCTGTTACCTATACAGCAATGAACTTTTTCTGTTTTCACCTATTTCTCCTCTTTTTCTCCTGTATTTTAGGTCTTTTATCTCTACTTTATCTGAACACGTATACTGTATTCTTACCTCTTTACCTCCAGCTTTCATGTTAGTCATAAGTCTACAACTGCATAGATATAAAATGCTCACCATCCATTCTTTTGCTGAAATTTCCTTAGTCATGTCTGTGTTGGATGATGCTCATACTTTAGCAGATTCCTCAAAGAGAAATTATGTTCATATGAAATTTGCTCTTTTTCCTAGGGGTCTGTCTAAAGGACTTTTTCTCTCTTTTTTTTTTCTTTCAAGTTTAATTCTGTTCTTAGTCTAAAAAAATCACTAGGGTATGTCTTGCAATTAACTATTGAAGGTCAATTTTCTCAGGTCAATTTTATCAGTATGTAGATACGAATCTTCTTTTAATTCCAGATATTTTTCTTGGATCATAGTTATAATTATTATTACTTCCCCTTTGTGTTTTTTTTTTTCCCTTTGGGATCTGCAATTCCATATGTACTTGATTTTTGCTTCTCTTCAATTTGAACTACTTTCTCTCTTGCCCTCTTAAACTCTCCCACTTTCATTATCTTAGTTTTCTTACTGTATTTTTCAGTGATCTTCATGAATTTGAGATTGAATTTATTCCTCCTTATAAATCTTATGATTTAGTCTTTATTGCTGATATAATTTTGCCTTTTTCTTTATTTATGACCCTAAAATCAGTCACTATTTTATATCTTCCTGGCTTTTGCCCATTTATGTTCTTACTTTTGAAGTTCTTTTTGGTGCCCCCTTAATATTTCTGAATGCTTGCTTAAGTTTAAGTATATTAAGTTGAGCTTGAAGTTTTCTGTTAGAGTTTTCTTCTGCCTTTTTTTAAAAGAAGAATTTACAACTGTTGAAATATTTTGGTGCTCACTTTCTGTTCTCTTTTTAATAGTTATTTGCCCAGTTTTAGATTTCTTTTTGTTGTTTCTGTTGGGAGCAGCTGTTAGTGGTTAGAAGTAGCTCACAAAACTATGAGTTCAAGAATACTCTCTTCAGTCAGTACAATAAAGTGTAATTTTGTATTTCAACATACAGCTTTTGTCCTTTGGTGGTGTTGAGGGGAGCATTTGGTATGTCTTTCATCTTTATAATTTAGTTTTGTTCCTTCAGGACTCCTTAATCTTCCCACTTTCTTCTTTGTATTCACTTCTGCATGTCCACACATTATTGCCCCTTTTCTATTTATTGATACTTCCTACTCAACCAGAAGTAATTGATATTTATGACTTCCACCTCAGTTATTATATGTGTTCAAATGTTTTCTCTTATCTCCTGTTGAGATCTATCAGGTCTCAGACTTGTTTTCAGTAGTTTACTTTTGTTGTTGTCCTCGGTTATTTTTTTATGTAGCAAAAGGAATTTTTCTTTCTGGGATGAATTTCTCTGCTTCATCACCCTTGAGTCCTATGCTCTCCTCTTCCCTTTTTTTGCATGCAGTTTCTTCAGATTCCATGTATTCTCAACTCGGAACTCTGGTATGAGCCATCTACTGGAATATCATGTTTATTTCTCTATTTATGCATAAATTGAGGTTTGTAGTAATCCTCATCTTCTGATATGTTGAACTATAAGTTATGTTTAATTTTATTTACTCTCCTTATTGATGTCATGGTTTTATGAAGAATATGCAGAGAAACTCAGTAGAAGAAAATCAAAATTATTTTAGAATGACCTAGAAGGCAAAGTCATAACATTTTTTATCAAAGCAGAACTCTCGTTCATTTTAGGAAGTTTAGAAAATATAAAACTCCATGAAAAGTGAAACCAACTATAGAGATGATTGTTGTGGATATTTTGATGCTTATACAGTATTTTATGGAAAGATGCACAAATGTACATATATACATATTCAGATATATTATTCTTAACTTGGATCATGTCATATAATTTTTTTGTATTTTTTCTCTTAATGACCTATTTTTGCACTATTCCTGTGTTTTTGTAATTTTTTTAGAATGATTTTCATAGTATTGTATCAAGTATATCGTAGACATATTACTTATCATAGATTGGTACACGTCAATATATTTGTGTACACTATCTAAAAGTAATCTTAATGTTATTATAAAACAGAATACCATGGTATGTAATGATTTATATTCAAGTTCAAAAGATAGTTTAATATTGCTTTTATGAGTTACCTATCTTGATCATTTCTAAGTTATAATTAATTAGGAATGATTTATTTTGCAAAAGATATTTTAAAATACTGTTTAAAAATCTAGGAAAAAATTTATAAAACCTCAACAATCAGCATTGGTGTAAAATTTCAAAATGGATAAACTCTGCTGAGTTGTTGGGTTCATTATACCATCTGTTCAATCTATTTTTCAAACAATCTGTTTTAATACCTTACTAAGTATGTCTCATATCCCACCCACAGTAAAGACATAGAAGATTGCTTAGTGTAAAAACGATTTTGTTACAACTTCATTAATTTAAACCCAGAATATGACAATTAGCTCAGATCTGGTAAAACTAGTCTCCTTATTAAGTAGACAGCCACTAGTGTTTACTGATTACTCTGTTTCCTTTCGCTGCTTGAAGAATTACTTTCTAATTTTCATATCATGCCTGCTACGAATCTTGTATTTTCTGCACTAAGCAATAATATCCAAGTCACATTTCTACTTTCCACATTTCATCAAAGAGGTTGTTTTGAGAAGAGCTCTGACTCTGGTACACTAGAAAATAGGATATAAGATTAAAGTTTTCCTTTTTCCACTTGAATCTGTGTCTAAGAGAGATCTCAGGTGGGGTATATCTTGAATGACTAGGGTAGGATCTCTCTCAATTTTTAATACAGATGTCTCTGATATTAGTAATTTGTCTCTTCTCTCTTTTTTCTTGGTTAGCCTGGCAAAAGTTCGGATTTCCTCACATGTTATAGCTTGCTAGCTCCTGTCATAGACCCTTGAGGAACAAAAGTTTAGAAATATGTTTTGGTGAAAACATTTTGAAATTATAAAATTTATTTTTTTATTAATTTTATTGGAGTATAGTTGCTTTACAGTGTTGTGTTAGTTTCTGCTGTACAGCAAAGTGAATCAGCTACACATATACGTATATCCCCTCTTTTTTGGATTTCCTTCCCATTTAGGTCGCCACAGGGTATTGAGTAGAGTTCCCTGTGCTATACAGTAGGTTCTCATTAGTTATCTATTTTATACATAGTAGTGTGTCTATGTCAATCCCAATCTCCCAGTTCATCGCCCCCCCTTCCCCCCTTGGTATCCATATGTTTGTTCTCTACATCTGTGTCTCTGTGAAAGTATACAATTTAAATGAGGTTAAACATTAGAGTTTATTTATTTTTCTGCCCCTTACTCTCCCCCCACCATATTTCTTTTCCATTCCCCACCATATTTCTTTTCCATTCCTTCATTTCCTATTTCTTTGTAGTTTTATTTATGCTTCCTCACCAAAGACACATTCACTCCATTTCCTAAGATGTGACTGACACTGCTTGTGCTTAAGCTCCTGTAGACCCTCCATTCCATGGGGGCTAATAATTAGTTACCTTTCCAGAGTCTAGTTTCCTCGCCACCTGTCAGATTTCTTTTCTTATGAAAGAATAAAATGCGTTCTGCTATTTTAATATCAACTCAAATATCATTGGAAGCAGCAACTTCAATAGCTTAAATACTTCTAATAGCCTAAGCCAGGGTTACCTTTTATGAGTTCAGCAAAAGAGAAACATGTACTTGTTGTGGAGTCTTATATTTTTACACCGATAGTGGGAGTGGATAGGGGATTATGGTTTCTTGCCTGTATAAGCGATTTAACAAAAAATTAAGGTGCCCATCAGTATTCATGAGTCCTCTTAGGCCAGGGTAGTGTGGGCATTACACAGATAGTGGACCTTTCATTTTAAACACTCTCTTTGGCATTTTGTAAATATATAGGTTTTATTAGGATTTCTCCTTCCCTACTCCTTCTGAGATTGGTATCTCTGTTAAGAGAAAAGCTTACCTGCCTCCACTGCTAAGAGAAGGTGTCTTTAGATCCATGGGTCTGTCCTCTTCCTGTCCTGTGGGTCTTTGGTAGTTTCCGTGGCAATACATCATATTAAATACTAGGTTCCCTGCCAACTTTCGCTGGCCAACTCTTGCTTAGCACTGCAGTCTTTCTGTGACAAGTCACAGCCTCTATTGTACTTATGGCTCAGGTCATCCCATCCCACAGCCTCCATTTAGGGTCACCTCACACTCTTACTGCAGTGAAGGACCTTCACAAGAGCAGGTCCATGGACTCTTTCTGGGTCTCCCCCAGGGAGCACACAGGAAATGCTCTATTACCTAAATTGTAGGAGCTTCGGGAAATTGTGGGCATAATGCCTGGTGGCATGTTTGTCTGTTGGGCCTGTTCCAGATTAACATATAGACACTCTAAAAGGCAGTCTCCTCACAGAATCCCAAATAGGGATAGGGAAAACATTTATTGTTTTGTTTTGTTTGAGCCACAAATTGGGTGGTTTAAACAACAGAAATGCACTTTTTTTTTTCTTTTCAAGGCTCATAAAGAGCTTTTCTTTTTCTTTTTTTAATATTTATTTATTGGGCTTTGTTGTGGCAGCGGGATCTTCCTTGAGGCATGTGGGATTTTCCATTGCGGTGCTCTTTGCAGCGAGCAGGCTCTTTGTTGCCGTGCGCATCCTTCTCTCTAGTTGTGACGTACAGGTTTTCTCTTCTCTAGTTGCGGCATGCAGTCTCCAGAGCACGTGAGCTCTGTAGTTTGCGGCACACGGGCTCTCTCATTGAAGTGTGCGAGCTCAGTAGTTGTGGTGCGGGCTTTGTTGCCCCACGGCATGTGGGATCTTAGTTCCCCAACCAGGGATTGAACCCCCATCCCCTGTATTGGAAGGAGGATTCTTTATCGCTGGACCACCAGGGAAGTCCCCAGAAATGCACTTTCTCACAGTTATGGTGGCTGAAAGTCTACCAAGTGTGAGCAAGTTTGGTTTCTCCTGAGACCTCTCTTCTTGGCTTGTAGATGATCGTTCTCTTGCTGCCTCCGGATGGTTGTAGATGGTTGTCCCTCTATGTAAGTGTACCCTTTGTCTCTTTGTGTGTCCAAATGTCCTCTTCTTATAAGGTCACCAGTGAGACTGGATCAAGGCCCACACTAATGATCTCATTTTAACTTAATTACCTCTTTAAAGACCCCATCTTCAAGTGCAATCACATTCTGAAGTTCTGGTTAGGACTTCAATACGTGAATTTTGAGGGAACACAGTTCAGCCCATAATATCAGTCTAATATCCATCTATCTATCCATTATCTATTATCTATCTATTTATCTTTATCTGCTCATTTCTCTTCTCCCTATCTCAATGGCAACATTTTGAAAAAGGACCCTATGTTTTCCTTTCACCTCCCTCCATTCTTTTTCCTCTCTTCCTGTAAGAAACACTAGATTTTTAAAAAGTTGCCTTTTTCCCCTCTTGATTTCCTGTGCCATGCTTTCCTCTTTTCAGTCACCTGGGAACATGGAGGTAGGGGATTTAAAATATACACTGAATATTATTGTATTTACATATTTCCTCTTCTTCATGGTAGAACATCAGATATAGATATAGTAAACAATCCTTATATTTATAAAATATTCTGATAAATAAATAGAAACTTTCTGAAATAATATATGAATAGTGGAAAACAAATATATTACCAATTTACAAAACATGGTGATTGCAGATATAAGTTGTAAGCAAAAAATGGTATTTTTAAACTTCTTTATGCTTTTAACATTTTTATTTATTTATTTATTTAAATTAATTTTGTTGGAGTATATTTGCTTTACAATGTTGCGTTAGTTTCTACTGTACAGCAAAGTAAATCAGCTATACGTATACATATATCCCCTCCTATTTTGGATTTCGTTATGCTTTTAACATTTTTAACTCCCCCCAAATTATTTATTTTGTAGTATGAAAAATCAGTGTAGATTATATCAAATAATTCTTCAGATCTCAAGAGGAATTGTACTTTTTCCCCTTGAGTAGATAAAAGTTCATCTTAGTCTCCTAGTTATGGTTTCCTATAGCAGTCTGTATTTTTTCCCACACCTCAATGGTATCTTTAATCATAGTTTAAAGTTTCTCATATACTGTGAATTTCAGTAATCGAGTTTGTCTCAAACACTGAATTGCGTTCTGTGAGAATATGTACAAGGAGGATTAAAAATAACAAAGAGAATCTTAAATACATAGAGCTATCAGATCTAAGTCTACCTCAGGATTTTTCATCTTTATTGTTAAGGTATTGTGCAAATGCCTCAAACTGAGTTTAGCTTATAAAGAAAAATATTCTCAACCTGTTAAAAATAAAATTAATTCAGCTCAAATGATAGCAGATTCATTTAAATAAGTGTAATTTTGACTATAATCTTAAAGAAAATAGAGTTTCAATAAGGATAAATTTTTGACTCCAGATTTATATTAACACAAACCAAAAAGACTACCCAATAAGACAGATTGAAGACACATGTTAGTTTTATACTGCAGTGACAATTTCTGTATAGAACAGTTTTACTATCATATTACCAAATATTCATGACACCTTAAATGTACCTAAATAACAAAAAATACAAAATCATAAAAATTACTTATTATTTATCTATTTCTAAAGTTTAGAGTTGTTATAACTGGGCAATGGGAATCTAATGAGTTAATAACTGTTTGACAAAAGATCACAAAGTTTTCAGCATCTTACAAATGATCAACAAAGAATAATTTGTATTATGGTATTCCATATGAAACTCTTGTTGAGATAGAAAGATAGATAATTAATAGGTAGGTAAGTAAGCAGTAGAAAGGCAGGTAGGTAAACAGACAGATGGTTAAATAGATAAATGTGGAAGAAGAAAGTGAAACAATATATTCTTTTAAAATGTTTTAGGAATTTAGTATTTAAATGTGTGAAAGGGATAGGAAGAAACAACCAGGTGCTGGTGATGTTTTTTTCTCATATTTAGACATTAGAACTGTTATAATTGAAAAGTTGAAGTATTAAAATGAGTATGGGGGCTTCCCTGGTGGCGCAGTGGTTGAGAATCTGCCTGCCAATGTAGGGGACACGGGTTTGAGCCCTGGTCTGGGAAGATCCCACATGCCGCGGAGCAGCTGGGCCCGTGAGCCACAACTACTGAGCCTGCGCGTCTGGAGCCTGTGCTCCGCAACAGGAGAGGCCGCGATAGTGAGAGGCCCGCGCACTGCGATGAGGAGTGGCCCCCGCTTGCCGCAACTAGAGAAAGCCCTCACGCAGAAACGAAGACCCAGCACAGCCAAAAATAAACAAATAAATTTAAAATGAGTATGTAAGGACTATAATTGTTCATAATAGCAATTACAGAGACCTTATTTCTCAAGTCTTTAGTTCTGCTGAGGATGCTTTTTCTCAAGTAATTGTTTTACAGTAATGTGACGGATAGATATCCATTTATAAATGACCATTTTCCCATGAATGTGTCATTCCTTTTTTCATTGAACAACCAATAGTTTCCCAATGAAACAGAACTTCCTTATTAGTGAAATGGATAGGTTTGATATTTTCTCATGCAATATCTAACATCCATTTAAAAAAAGGCTAGGAAGGAATGT
Source organism: Balaenoptera physalus (assembly GCF_965194825.1). NCBI lineage: Eukaryota > Metazoa > Chordata > Mammalia > Artiodactyla > Balaenopteridae > Balaenoptera > Balaenoptera physalus. The sequence goes on along the minus strand of NC_138884.1, from coordinate 143,803,144 downwards.
TCACCTTTCCTTTGGAGTGATAACATAGATTGTCACTGGCAAGCATACGCTCTCAGGGCTTCCTGAAATATTGATTGGAGTAATGGATTCTGTTGATGTGTCATTTTCCCAGAAGATACATTAGAGATTTGAAGAATGAAACTGACGAATCTCTACACGTTGTTCTGGAGGCTACTGATAGGACTTACTACAAAAAGGAAGACAAACTTCAGAGGGGTCTAGAGGGCTTCCAAATAATTTTGTTAAAACAGCGACTTTGGCAATCGAATGGCGTCTTCAGAAACCTGGGAAGTCTTTTGGTTACTGCCTCTTTCACTTTCAAGCTAAATCTAACAATTCACTCTTGCTTATCTCTTTCTTCCCATCTTTATATTATATGGTTCTACATGCCCAGCTTGAGGGTTATTTCTCCTCTTCACCTATTAAACAAACCTACTTTTCCTTCTCTCTTAAATATGTGATTAAAAATTTGGTGGTGTTGTTTTATTAAGACTTTATTTTTTAGATAAAATAAAATTTGTGTACTAGGTTCACAAATTGAGAGGAAGGTACAGAGATTTCCTATATACCCCTGGCCTCCACACATGCACAGCCTCCCCCGGTTATCAACATCCCCCATCAGAGAGGTACATTTGTTAAAATCGGTGAACCTACATCGATACATCACAATTACTCAAAGTCCATAATTTATATTATGGTTCACTCTTGATGCTGTAAATTCTATAGGTCTGGAGAAATGTATAATGACATGCATTCATCATTACGGTATGATACAGAGTGTTTTCACTGTCCTGAAATTCTCTCTGCTCCATCAATTCATTCCTCCCTCCCACACACCCACCAGCAACCCCTGATCTTTTTAATGTCCACATTGTTTTGCCTTTTCCGGAATATTATAGAGTTGGAATTATACAGTTCATAGCCTTTTAAGATTGGCTCCTTTCCCTTAGTAATATGCGTTTAAGGTTCCTCCATGTCTTTTCATGGCTTGATAGTGCATTTCTTTTTAGCGCTGAAGAGTATTTCATTGTCTGGATGTACCACAATTTGTTTATTTATTCACCTAATGAAGGACATCTTCGTTACTTCCATGTCTTTTCATGGCTTAATAGTGCATTTCTTTTTAGCGCTGAATAGTATTCCATTGTCTGGATGTACCACAGTTTACTTACTTACTCGCCTAATGAAGGACATCTTCGTTACTTCAAACTTTTGACAATTATGAATAAAGCTACTATAAACATCCATGTGCAGGTTTTTTTGTTTGGACATAATAAGTTTTCAGATCTTTTGGGTAAAATACCAAGAAACATGATTGTTGAATCATACAGTAAGAGTACATTTACTTTTGTAAGAAACCACCAAACTCTCTTTACAAGTGTCTGCACCGCTTTGCGTTGCCATCAGCAGTGATCAGAGTTCATGCTGCTCCACATCACCACCAGCATTTGGGATTGTCAGTGTTTTGGATTTTGATTATTCTAATAGGTTTGTAGGGCTATCTCGTTTTAAGTTTCATTTCCCTGATGACATGATGTGGAGCATCTTTTGTATGCTTATTTGCCATCTGTGTATCTTTTTTTGGTGAGGTATGTGAAGGTCTTTGGCCCATTTGTTAAATCAGGTTGTTTGTTTCTTGCTGTTGAGGCTTAAGAGTTCTTTGTATATTTTGGATAATAGTCCTTTGTCAGATGTGGTTTTTGCAAATATTTTCTCCCAGTCTATGTCTTCTCGTTCTCTTGATATTGTCTTTCACAGAACAGAAGTTTGTAAATTTAATTAAATCCAATTTGTAAGTTATTTCTTTCATGGATCATGCCTTTTGTGTTGTATCTAAAAAGTCTTTGCCATACCCAGGGTAATCTAGGTTTTCTCCTATGTTATCTTCTAGGAGTTTTATAGTTTTGGGTTTCACACCTACATCTCTAATCCATTTTGAGTTAATTTTTGTGAAGGATGTGAGCTCTGTGTCTAAACTCATTTTTTTTTTTTTTTCTGCTTGTGGATGTCCAATTGCTCCAGCACCATTTCTTGAAGAGACTGTCTTTGCTCCATAGTATTGCTTTTACTCCTTTGTCAAAAATCAGTCGACTATATTTATATGTCTCCTTCTAGGCTCTCTATTCTGTTCCACTGATCAATTTTCTATTCTTTCACTGATTCCATGCTTTCTTGATTACTGTAGTTGTATAGTAAGTCTTGAAGTCAGGCAGTGTCAGTCTTCCAACTTTGTTCTTCTTCAGTATTTTCTTGGCTATTTTAGTTCTTTTGACTCTCCATATAAACCATAGAATCAGTTTGTCCATATCCAAACAATAACTTGCTAGTATTTTGACTAAGATTGCATTAAATTTGTAGACCAAGATAGGGAAAACTGACATCTTAATAATATTGACAATTTTGTTTTCCTACACACGACCATGAATTATCTCTCCATTTATTTAGTTTTTCTTTCATTTTGTTCATCAGTGTTTTATAGTTTTCCTTATATAGAGCTTGTACACATTTTGTTAGATTTATACCTATTTCACTTTTTTAGTACTAGTGTAAATGGTATAGTGTTTTTAATTTCAAATTCTACTTCTTCATTGCTGATATATAATTGTATAAAAGTAATTGATTTGTATATATTAATTTTGTATTCTCCAACTTTGCTATAATCACTTATTAGTTTTGTCAGTTCTTTCAGATTTTTGACACAGATAATCATGTCATCTACAAACAGAGATAATTATATCTCTTCCTTCCCAATCCATATACCTTTTACCTCCTTTTCTTGTTTTACTGCACTAGCTAGAACTTCTAGTACAGTACTGAAAAAGAGTGATGAGAGGAGACATCCTTGCCTTGTTCTGACCTTAATGGGAAAACTTCAAGTTTCTCACCATTCAGTTTGATGTTAGCTGTAGAATTTTTACAGATATTCTTTATCAAGTTAAGAATGTTTGGCTCTAGTCCTGGTTTACTGAGAGTTTTTATCGTAAGTGGTGGCTGGATTTTATCAAATACTTTTTCTGCATCTATAGATATGATCATGTGATTTTGCTTTTTTAGCCTATTGATGGATTACATTAACTCATTTTTGAATGCTCAACCTGCCTTGCTTAACAGGAATAAATCCCACTTGGTTGTAGTGTATAATTCTTTTTGTACATTGTTGCATTCAACTTGCTAATATTTTGTTGAGGATTTTTGCATCTATGCTCATGAGAGATTTTGGCCTATAGTTTTCTTTTCTTGTAATGTCTTTGCTTGGTTTTAGTATTAGGGTGAAGCTGGCCACATAGAATGAGTTAGGAAGCATTTCCTCTGCTTCCATCCTCTGATAAACCTTGTAAATAACTAGTACCATTTATTCCTTAGAGATTTGGTATAATTCACCAGTGAACCCACCTGGGCCTGATGCTTCCTGTTCTGGAAGGTTATTAATTGTCGATTCAATTTATTTAATAAGTATAGGGCTATTAAGATTATCTATTTCTCTTTTGTGTGATTTTTGGTAAATTATGCATTTAAAGGATCTGACCCATTTAATCTAGGTTATCAAATTTGTGAGCATGGAATTGTTTATAGTATTCCTTCATTATCCTTTTAATGTCCATAGAGTCTGTAGTGATGCTACTTCTTTCATTTCTGATATTAGTAATTTGTGACTTGTCTTTTTTCCTCAACTAGGCTAAAGATTTATCAATTTATTTTATCTTTTCAAAGAAACAGCTTTTGGTTTTGTTGATCTAATCTATTTAGTTCTTGTTTTAAATTCCATTGATTTCTGCTCTAATTCTTACTATTTCTTTTCTTCTGCCTACTTTGGATTTTGTTTTCTATTCTCTTTTTAGGTTCTTCCTATGGAAACTTATATTACTGATTTTAAATCTTTCTTCTTTTATAGTATATGCATTTGATGCTATAAAATCCCTCTAAGTACTGCTTTTGCTGCATCCCACAATTTTTCATAAGTTGTTTTTTAATTTTAATTTAGGAAAAAATGATTTAAAATTTGTCTCCAGATTTCTTCTTTGACTCATGTGTTATTAAGAAGTGTGTTGTTTAATCTCCACATATTTTGGGATTTTCCATTTATCTTTCTATCATTGACTTCCAGTTAAATTTCATTGTTATCTGAGAATAGACATTATATTATTTCTCTTCTTTTAAAATTTTAAGGTGTGTTTAGACCAGGAATATGGTCCCTACTGGGGAATGTTCCATGTGAGTTTGAAAAGAATGTGTATGCTGCTGTTGTTGGAAGATTTAGTCTATAAATGTCATTTATATTCAGTTGATTGATGGTGATGTTTTGTTCAACTATGTCCTTACTGCTATTCTGCCTGCTCAATCTGTCCATTTCTGATAGAGGGATTTGAAGTCTTCAACCATGATAGTGGATTCATCTATTTCTCCTTGTAGTTCTATCAGTTTTTGCCTCTCATAGTTTGATGCTCTGTTGTTAGACATATACATGTTAAGGATTGTAATGCCTTCTTGGAAAATTAACCCCTTTATCATTACATAATGCCCTTCTTTATCCTTAATAATTTTCTTTCTTTGAAATCTACTCCATCTGAAATTAATGTAGCTACTTCTGCTTTCTTTGATTAGTATTACTATGATATATTTTTCTCCAGACATTTACTTCAAATCTATATGTGTCTTTATATTTAAAATGAGTTTCTTGTAGACATCAGATAATTAGGTCTTATTTTGTGGTTCACTCTGACAATCTTTTTTCTTTTAATTGGTGCATTTGGACCATTGATGTTCACAGTGATCATTGATATATTTGGACTCATATCTACCATCTTTATTACTGCTTTCTATTTAATGCTCTCCTTCTTTGTTCCTATTTTTGCCTTTCACTTTTTGTATGCCTTTGGTGGTTTCAAATGAGCATTTTATATGATTCCATTTTTCCTCCTTTCTTTGCATATAGGTTATACTTCTACTTTTTACCATTTTTATGGTTGCCATAAATGTGGCAATAGGCATTTACATATATAATTTAAGTCCCTTTTTGAATGACAGTATACCACTTCATGGGCAGTGTGAGTACCTAATAATAACACAATAATCATAATTATTTCTTTTCATTCTTTGTATCATTGCTGTCATTCTTTTCACTTATATATAAGCATACATAAGCATATATGTATTTGAAATATATATATAAGCATACATAATCAAATACATTGTTGGTATTATTTTTTGAATAAATATCTGTTAGGTCAACTAAGAATTAAAAAAAAGTTTTTATTATATTTTCACTTATTCCTTTTATGCTCTTCCTTTCTTTATGTAGGTCTGAATTTCTGATCTTTATTATTTTCCTTGTCTTTAAAGAACTTTTTTCCCCCAATACTTCTCCAGTTTAAGAGAACTGGAGTTTGTTAACTCCAGTTAACAAATATGGTATTTATATATCTTAATATTTACTGTAAGTTTTAAGTGATGTTTAAATTCTGAATTATCTTTCCATAAAGATAGAGGCACATTGGTTTGTATTTTATAGGAAAACATTTATCTTTAGGTCACAAACATGAATGAGTATTTTTTGCCAATATTACAAAGATGATTCCAAACCCTAGCTAATCTCTTTCTCAAATTGCAACCCCTTGTTTAATCTTTAATGAAAATAGAGACCAAAAACAATTGCTTAAACATATCACTGTGTGAGATTATGGTGACTAAGAAATCCCTGAAAGAGCAGTAAACCATGATTATTGGAAAGCTCGGAACACTAGCAAGGTTTAATTGCGAAGGTTTAACAGAAGGCCACACATTGTGTTTTCCTAAGAGAAGTAGTAACTATATATGTCATTCAGTAATGTACTGAAATGGCCTTGTCTAGTGTGAGTGTTGCACAGAAACTCCAAGTCACCTTTTCCTGGTCTATTATCTATCATAGCATGGCCCTTCACTCCACCTGCATAGACAGCCACTAAGCCATACTGGCCTGCTTCCTTCCATAACTTTTTGGCAGCCAATGGCTCCATACAGGTGTCCCAAGGACAGTGACTCACCCCAGTTGTTAAACGTCTTCAAAGGAGGCCACCCAACTTTTTTTTAATCCATGTAGTTTTGTACAAACTAATCAGAATCTATGGCTTTACCATTAGCTAAAATCTGACCTGAGAAAGCGTCATGAAATTCCAAAGCATCAATACCATTCATTGTTAATCCGGCTTTTTCTAGCACTTTTAGAGTAGCATATGTTGGTTCGAGTAAAAGTTGATCTTTCGAATCCTGAGACAAATGCACAAAATCCCTCAAATATGCCTTCGGGTTATAACCCAAGGCCAGAGCCTTTTCCTCAGCATTGCAGATGCACCATCAGTCAGGAAAGAAGAATTTGCAGCTGTCACTGTGCCATAGGCTTGATGAATGCAGGTTTTATTTTGGCCATCTACTTCAAGAAGGACAAATGCCACTATCTTTGGTAACTGTATCTTTTCTTGGTGCTTTGAAGATGTACAACATCAGAAGGGAGTCCTTCATCCTGTGCCTTCTTGGCCAGACTGTGCAAGTGCAGTGCGTACTCACCCTGTTCCAGTCGAGAAACAGCAAGGCAGAGGCAAGTCAGTCTTCAGAGTGATACATGGTCATGCTCAGATGATAGGAAATTCAATCTGAATTTAGAGATTAAAGATAGTCACTGACCTAGAGTCTTGGCCTTATTGAGATCCAGCATGCGTTTCCTCAAATTACAAATAGGGACATAGGACATTAACTCTACACCACCTACCATGACCACATCATACTGGCCAGAAGTAATCAAGCCAACACCTGTGGTCCTGGTTTGGTTAGCAAAAATGCAAGCCATGGTGACAGCATATGCAGATGTGTCAGAGAGGTCATCTCCAAGGGCAGCCTCTCTAGCCACATTGCTTGTTTTCACTTCCTGTATAACTATGCCAAAGATGATATAATCAGCAACTTCCTTTGGGACACTGGTGTGATGCAACAAATCTGAAAAGTACTCCTCTAGCCAAATCACATGTCATCAAGTCTTTATATGAGGTGCCTGGCAGCAGAAATGGAGTGTGAACGTCATCTACCACCACCACATTCTTTTTTATAGGGTTTAGCCAAGATCTTCTTTGATTTGGTCTGGGCATCTGGGGCAGCTGGTAGCTAGTAGGAACAGCTCAGAGGACTCAAGAAAATCTGAGAACCCATTTTTCTGAACTTGGAAGATTTTTTTCAAGTGTAAGTCAAGATGGAAGTCATCCTGAAATAGTCCCACCTTCATTCTCATATGCTTGGGCTCCCGTTGTGGGCGGGGCTTGGCCCTAAGTTTCAGAGGTCAGAGGGACTTAGAAGTGGATCCAGCCTAGAAAGAACCATCGTGCAGACCATCAGGCTCCAGAGGCCTAGCTGTCTGCCAGTCACCTGACTAGACAACCAGGCATATGACCCCTCCTTGATGGGCCTTCTTCCTTTCAATGGAGGAAGAGTTCTTTCTGCCCCTTTAGCCAAAGTGAAGGGCGGTGTTAAGGGACCTACAGTAAGTTAGCGTGGGGGTGGGGTGAGGTTAGTCAGGAAGTATGTTGGGGGCTTGGCTAGCACCAGGCTGCAGAAAGTAAAGTCCTCTGCTCCCCTACCCCAACTTTAAGCACTTTCTACTCTTCACCTCAGAATGGTGGCCTCCCTGGTGACTGGCAGCTTCACTGTCTCCAGGATGCTCTGTGCTCAGGTGAGTCTGGCTAGGATGTTCCCGAGCCCAGGCAGAGCTCTCCTGCAGGGGCTGGGGCAGCCTCTGAGCCTCACCTCCTCTGCCAAAAAACTTTTAAAAACATCATTTGCAAGACATGTCTCCTGGCAACAAATTCCCTCAAGTTTTATGTATCTGAGAAAGTCTATTTCTCCTTCACTTTTTTTTTTTTTTTCTCTCCTTCACTTTTGAAGGATAATTTCACAGGTTACAGACTTCTAGGTTGGTGGGGTTTTTTTTTCTCTCAACAATTTTTTGTTTGTTTGTTTTATTTTTGTTTTTGTTTTGCATTTAAAACTGGCCTTTTAATTCACTGGGTATTAAGAGCCAGGCAGAAATGAAACAATGGTACAACATATGAATCTTCTCTAAGTCTTCAAATTCCTCGTGCTCAGCTTTTGTTGTTGTTGTTTTTACAAAAATAAGAGGAATTGCAAAATTAACTTCTGCTTTAATATTTCCAGTGCCATATTTACCCTCTTGGAGGTTCGTGCTCTTTATCAGATAGAGGTAAAATGTCTTTTCAACCTTTCCAAAGCAGAAATGAATTTTATAGTTTTGTATAGAGATTCAAAATATTGCCTTTTCCCTCCCCATCCTTGCTTCTTTTTCTTCTTCTCCCTGACTTGAGATGACAAAGGAATGTGTATCTCAGAAGCGGAAGTTTGCCCCTCCCTGTAGCTAGTCCTTAGCACCTCCTCCCCAGCCTCTCCTCCTTCCATCAAATGTCTGAGTCGGCCGACCCCTCCCCCTGGTGCCTGGGGTGGAAGTGAGAGAAAGGGCAGGGAGAAGAGGACAGAAGGTGACGAAGAGGGTTAGAAATAGTTTTACCCCAGCTACCATCAGTGGGACTAAATATCCGAGAATTTACATGATATATGTAGAAATCTCTCAACATTTTAAATATTTCACTCTACTTTCTTCTTGCTTGCATGGTTTCTGAGGAGAAGTTGAAGGCAGTTTTTATCTTTGTTCCTCTGTAGGTAAGATGGGTTTCCCCTCCCCCTCTTGCTTCTTTCAGGATTTTTTTCTTTCCCTTTAGTTTTGTGTAGTTTGAAAAAGATATGCCTAGCTTAAGGGCTTTTTTGCCATTTATCCTGCTTGGTTTTCTCTGATATTCCTGGATCTGTGGTTTGGTGTCTGACATTAATTTGGGGAAATTCTCAGTCATTATTGTTTTTTTCTGTTCCTTTCTCTCTTTCTTAGGCTTTAGTTAACTAGTTTCCCCAGAGGGCAGGCCTTCTTGAAAACAGAGTGCTCTGGAGTATTTAAAAATGTTTCCTTTTCCCCTGCCCCTGCCAGAAGCCCAAGGGGATTCTTCTCTAAATATTTGCTCTGAGAACCTGGTCGAGTTCCTTGTAGTAAATTTTATGATGTTGGGGGAGACCCATCTGTGGCCGGCTTCCCCTTGAGTTTTTTTTTTTTTTTTTTTTTTTTTTTTTTTAATTTTATTTATTTATTTATTTATTTATTTATGTCTGTGTTGGGTCTTCGTTTCTGTGTGAGGGCTTTCTCTAGTTGTGGCAAGCGGGGGCCACTCTTCATCGCGGTGCGCGGGCCTCTCACTATCACGGCCTCTCTTGTTGTGGAGCACACGCTCCAGATGCGCAAGCTCAGTAGTTGTGGCTCACGGGCCCAGTTGCTCCGCGGCATGTGGGATCTTCCCAGACCAGGGCTCGAACCCGTGTCCCCTGCATTGGCAGGCAGATTCTCAACCACTGCGCCACCAGGGAAGCCCCCCTTGAGTTTTTAACTCTTCTAACTCTCAGGCTTATGCACACTGAGCCTCCAGCAATTCTTCAATTACAGCCCAGGTTTCCTACCTGCCTTCCCCCCCTCACCCTTTCTGGGGGTGGTTTCTGCTTGGGATCTCTGCTCAGGTCAGCCATCACTCCCTGTCTGTCTTCAGTCTTGGGGGCAGTGGTCTGCCCTGTGTCCTCCCTCCCCTCTCTTAGGGACCCAAGAAGAGTTGTTGACTTTTTCAGTCTCTTCAGCTTTTTACTTGTTGTTGGGACAGTGTGTTGACTTTTAAGATCCTTATGCCAGAACTGGAGACTGGACCCTAAGCATGTCATTTTAACATGTAATTGCTCGACCATGATTTAATGCCTGTCTAGTAAGATCTACATCCCTCCCTCGTTAGAGATATTGTGACCCTGCACCAATATTTCCGAAGCCAGGAGTCTAAGGTCATTCTGGACACTTGGTCCTCCTATTTCCTCACAAGGGAGCAGAAAGCACTAGAAAAATTTGGTACAGGCATACCCTGGAGATATTGTGGGTCTGGTTCCAGACCACCGCAATAAAGCAAATATTGCAATAAAAGGAGTCACTTGAATTTGTTGGTTTCCCAGTGCATATAAAAGTTATGTTTACATTATTATTGTAGTCCATTAAGTGTGCAGTAGCATTATGTTTTAAAAAACAATATACACCTCTTAATTTAAAAATACTTTATTGCTAAAAAATGCTAACCATCATCTGATAACACAGGGTTGCCACAAACCTTCAATTTATAAAAAACACAGTATCTGTGAAGTGCAATAAGTGAAGGGCAATAAAACAAGATATGGCTGTATTTAGGGATATTCTTTCTCTGCATCCAGTTGTGAAATAATGACCTTTTACTCTTTTCTCCATATTTATTGTCTGACTAAAAACTGAGTGCATAGGTATCTCTTGTTTCCAGAAACTGTCCGGTAAATAGCTTAACATAGTGTTGGAGGGGAGGGTGAGGGGTGGGGTGTTGAGAGAGTCGCAGAGCAGGAGGTTAAGTTATTCTTGTGTTATAAATCCTTATACGTGATCCCCAGCTCTCAGGCCCTAGCTACTCCTAAAGTTACGTATCAAATGAATAACAATCCTTTTTACCCCTTCTTTCTTTATCTTTCTGAATAGCCTAGAGATAGACTTTTTAAATATTAAAAAGGTTGAACTGCTTCTCTACTGGGGTCAAGACAAAGGAGAGAAGAGAGAAATTCTGAGCATAATTGTGAAGTCAAAGCTAATGATTCTGTGATTTTGCAAAGGTTGAAACCTACATTATCTACATAACAATGCCTAAGAATGCTGTCACCAGGCCCCCTCTATCCTGGTCCACTGCCCACTTGTCCCAAAATGTACCAAAAGCTGGTTAGTATTAGGTACCAATTACTGAAGAAATCTTTTTTTGTTAAAGAATAGATAAATAATTTAGTTTGTCTACTTATAAAAATGTCATATTGGTGGTGAGTAGATGTAATGTCACTATATGAGAACAGTCATTCAACTTCAGTGTTGTAGAATATATCTCTTTATTGCTTTGTGAAAGTTTAATTTTTTTTTTTTAAAATAACTTTTTTTTTTTTTTTTTTTTATGTTTGTGTTGGGTCTTCATTTCTGTGCAAGGGCTTTCTCTAGTTGTGGCAAGCGGGGGCCACTCTTCATCGCGGTGCACGGGCCTCTCACTATCGCGGCCTCTCTTGTTGCAGAGCACAGGCTCCAGACGCGCAGGCTCAGTAATTGTGGCTCATGGGCCCAGCTGCTCCGCGGCATGCGGGATCTTCCCAGACCAGGGCTCGAACCCGTGTTCCCTGCATTGGCAGGCAGACTCTCAACCACTGTGCCACCAGGGAAGCCCAAAAGTTTAATTTTTAACACAATTTTATTTGCATATTTTTGTCTGTTTTTCAAATAGATTAAACACTAGTGTTCTGCCTTATTGATTTGCAAAAAGTAGTGCTAGCCCACAGCTCTGCACAATCACCAGTGTCCTATGTCCAATATTTTACTGGACTTCAGGTATCATTTTATGCATTTATCACCCTCTGCTGCTATTCAGCAAGATGCCATGACAACATTTGTAGAGCATACAGAGACCTAAAGAACCCTATGTGGTATTTTTCACTCTGATTGATTTGGGGTCTATAACTGCTCTCAAATGGATAAAAAGCAAGAATTTTGCTTTACCAGATAGCTCTCAGCGAAAGTGATCATTGTATTTCCTTATAGGAAAAGAAAGGAGGTCCAGGGGATTTTTCAGTGATGTCTATTCACTTAATCCCTTACCAAATAAGCTTGTAAAAAAATCAAAGAACTGATTCTTCCCACTCCCAGTACACACATTTTATTTAAATATATCAATAAGCCACTCAACCAGAAAAAAACAATGTGAACTTAAATGTAAAAATGTATATACATATATATTATGTTTGTCTGCATGCATATCATTATTTTAGAAAATAGGAATCATACTGTGCATTTGTTTGTACATTATAATTTTTACTCAACTAAATATTATGAACATTTTCATATTTCTCATTAAAATCCCTACTACAATACAGCTTTTGGTTTAGAGTTGTATTAATTTTATTAAACTAATCTCCTATTGTTGAACATTTATGCTATTTCTAAATTTTCATAATCACCACAAAGTTTCAGTGAATATTCTTTCATATAAATGTATTACTAATGTTTTAGACTAAAGGTATAGACGAGAGATTTCTATGAATGAGCCAGTTTATAATTTTTGACGCAATCACCAATCTTGGTGTTAATATTACGTTAATTTTAGCACAGTTGTCATATATTTTTATCAATTTAAATTTTGCATAGTCATTATCTTTTCCCAGTTTCAACTGGAAAACTCATTGTTATCTTATAACTTTAAAATTCTTCTTATAATCTGCCAGATATGGGGCCAATAGTCTCCCGTGTATTCCTTTTGCTTTTTAATGCTTATGTTAAATTTTAATTCACATTGAAAACTTCACATGTTGATTTCTATCAACTATTTTTTGATGGTATATTTTCATTTATATCCAATTTTGAAAGCCCCTTTCTGTCTCAAGACCAGATACCTGCATATTATAATTTATATTTCCTGTTGTTTAATTTAGCATTTGTTTCTTTAAGTTTTAATTTAAAAATTTTTTTTTTAATTTTTAAAATTTATTTTATTTTTTAATAATTTTTATTGGGGTATAGTTGCTTTACAATGTTGTGTTAGTTTCTACTGTACAGCAAAGTGGGTAAACTATATGTATACATATATCCCCTCTTTTTTGAATTTCCTTCCCATTTAGGTCACCACAGAGTACTGAGTAGAGTTCCCTGTGCTATACACTGGGTTCTCATTAGTTAACTACTTTATACTATATATATATGACAATCCCAATCTCCCAATTCATCCCACTCCCCCACCTTTACCCCTTGGTGTCCATACATTTTTTTCTCTACGTCTGTGTCTCTATTTCTGTATTGCAGATAAGATCATCAATACCATTTTTCTAGATTCCACATATATGCATTAATATATGATATTTGTTTTTCTCTTTCGGACTTGCTTCACTCTGTATGACAGTCTCTAAGTCCATCTGTGTCTCTACAAATGACCCAATTTCGTTCCTTTTTATGGCTAATATTCCATTGTATATATGCACCACATCTTCTTTATCCGTTCATCTGTTGATGGACATTTAGGTTGCTTCCATGTTCTGGCTATTGTAAAGAGTGCTGCAATGAACACTGGTGTGCATGTGTCTTTTTGAATTATGGTTTTCTCAGGGTATATGCCCAGTAGTGGGATTTCTGGGTCATATGGTAATTCTATTTTTAGCTTTTTAAGGAACCTCCATACTGTTCTCCATAGTGGCTATACCAATTGATATTCCCACCAACAGTGCAAGAGGGTTCCCTTTTCTCCACACCCTCTCCAGCATTTATTGTTTGTAGATTTTTTAATGATGGCCATTCTGACCAGTGTGAGGTGATACCTCATTGTAGTTTTGATGTGCATTTCTCTAATAATTAGTGATGTTGAGCATCTTTTCATGTGTTTGTTATCCATCTGTATGTCTTCTTTGGAGAAATGTCTATTTAGGTCTTCCACCCAGTTTTTGATTGGGTTGTTTGTTTTTTTGGTATTGAACTGCATGAGCTGTTTGTGTATTTTGGAGATTAATCCTTTGTCAGTTGCTTCATTTGCAAATATTTTCTCCCATTCTGAGGGTTGTCTTTTGGTCTTGTTTATGGTTTCCTTTGCTGTGCAAAAGCTTTTAAGTTGAATTAGGTCCCATTTGTTCATTTTTATACTCTAGGAGGTGGGTCAGAAAAGATCCTGCTGTGATTTATGTCAAAGAGTGTTCTGCCTGTGTTTTCCTCTAAGAGTTTTATAGTGTCTGGCCTTACATTCAGGTCTTTAATTCATTTTGAGTTTATTTTTGTGTATGGTGTTAGGCTGTAATTTCATTACTTTACATGTAGCTGTCCAGTTTTCCCAGCACCACTTATTGAAGAGACTGTCTTTTCTCCATTGTATATTCTTGCCTCCTTTTAAATTTTTGCTCCTTTAATATATTTGAAAGGTACCCTGGTGTATGGTGTAGGGTAGAGCTCAAAATTTGAATAATCTGCATACTTTTTGAAAGTTCATTTTTCTGTTTATTTTTTTCTGATAGTTTAAAGGCCTGCTTCATTAATTTGTATTTATAAATATATGTTTACTTGACTTTTTATATCAAATTAATGCTTTTAAATTACTGTATAAAACTCCATTGAATTTTTAATGGAATATCATTAAATAGTTACATTTTTAAGCTTATAGTGTTTTTTGGATGTCATCAAACTCTAAAATTTATGTAAAAATTTTCCAGCTTTTTTTGTTTTTCAAAGTTAACTATATTTTAAAATCCAGAATGGAATCTTAAATTTCCATTTATTTTAATATGCTATATGATTTTCCACTTATTTTGATACAAAATGTTATTTTTCTTTATTTACAAGTGTTTCCATTAATTATGTGAAGCCATTTTCTGTTATTCATCCATGTTTTCCCATAATAAAGTCAATCCCATTTTTAAAAATACATATGGGATTTAATTTATTATTTTATTAAGAGTTCTGCCTCACATAGGGGTAGGGTAGTGGAAGATACAAACTATTGGGTGTAAGAGAGGCTCAAGGATGTACTGTACAGTACAGAGAATATAGCCAATATTTTGTAATAACTTAATAGAAAGTAACTTTTAAAAACTGTATAAAAATTTAAAAAGTAATTTAAAAAAAGAGTTATGCCTCAATATTGATAAATTTGCTTAGGCTGTAGATTTCATATTGTCATTTTTTACAGGTTTGGTAGCAATTGTGAACATAATATGGGAAGCTTTTCATCTTTTCTAAGTTGTGCTTATGTAACAGCAGTCAAATGTTTCTTCAGACGTTAAAGTATTATGCTTTTAAAATTGGCTGTAATCATCACTTTTAATTATAGTAATATTTCTGAAAACTTTCTCTAATTTTATTTTTATTGTTTTAGTTATTTTTGAGTTTTCCTTGAGACAATATAAATTGTTGATATATATTTTATATAAAACAATCTACTCCTTTCATCATTTGTTAGTATAGAATTACACATACAGTTTATTTATAGTTAAGTATATGGTTCTACACAGTGTCTGCAGGCACAACACATCCACACCTAGTAATACTACTCCAACCCTTATAAAAGGTGATGAGGAAGGCAGCCAACTTTGAGTGGAGCCTCAAGCAAGAAAGTGTTGTTTTCTTTATTATGCCGCCTAAAGATCTGTGTATTTTACTGACCATTTCAAGCAAACAGATCTTGATTTTTAAAATGAATTCTACAGTTCATATCTTAATTTTTATTAACGCTGCTCTCATTTTTTATTACTTTCTTTTGTCCCACTATCATTAAGTTCATTAATTAGTTTTCTAGGTTATTGATTTTAATACTCAGTTTTTTCATTTTTATATAGTAATACAAAATTTGCTGTTAATATTCCTCTGCTTACAAAGTATGTTATATGCCATATATTTTGAAACATGGTGTTCATATTAATATTTTCAAAATAATCCTCTTCTTCTTTGACCTGAGTGTTTCAAAAATGTGTTTTTGTGTTTTGTTGATTTAAATATCCAAACAAAATTCTTCCTAAATTGATCTATAGATTTAGTGTGATCTCAAATAAAAATAGGAGCATTTTATTTTAGTAGAAAGCAGCTGATTTTACAATGCTTGGTGTTCCAACGGCAGCTTCTAAGATGTGTGAGTTCAGATAAAAGCATATACAAACATAGGTTTAGACATACAAGAGAAGTATTGGAGAGAAGTGCTTTTAAAGATTAAAGATGAACAAGCAGTTGAGGCTGGAGAGAGCCTTTAGTCTGTGATGCAGGTCTGACATTTGTGAAGGAGAATGAGGTAATTAAAATTGGCGAAGAAGAAACTCAGATTGTAACATAGTTTTATGAACATTTTGGCCAAAATAAGGGAGTCCTCAAGCCAAAGTCACGGTCACCCATTGGAAGAATTCCACATCTTGCAGGAATGGGCCTGCATTGTTCCCACTGCCATGCTCAGTCACCACTCACTGGAATTAGGCCAGGGGAAGGGAGGCCTCTGTGAGAATGTGATTATAACTCCCAAAAGGTGGCTGCTGGGGCTTTTCACAGGCACTACAACCCAAGCCTTTTGTTGCACAGATCTACTTCTCTATGTAGATTTATGCAGTAGCTCCCTGGTTTCTATGACCTCTCTTCTTGAAAAGAAACATAGAAGAGCGAGTCTAATGGAACAAACTATAGCCTCTTTCACTGCATTTGATCTCTGGGTCACGAACTGGTATTTATCCTGTTTCTCCTAAACTATCTTTCCAAACTTCTCATCCTCATCACTTTGGTAGATCTTGGTAGATTTCCTGGTGCTGGGACCCAAACATTCATTGCTGATGTGTTTGGGCTCATGTTAATCACGCCCTTTTAAAGCCAAGGTTGTTGTCTTTGTCCATTTACTGTTATAATGGGTACGGGAAGTACTAGAGTGGATCACCTGGGCTCCTTGCATGTTTCTTCCTGCCATCATTGTGCTAAGGCAGTCATGATGGCGATTTCTCTTTTAATTTTTGGTCCTTGGACACAAAGAGCTCAAAGAGATCTTGGCAATATTCTGTTGTAAGAGTGTGTTCTTTTGGGGGGCTAGGACCTCCAGTCTTTCAAGGTCCACAGTTGTGGGAAAAAGGAAGCACAAAATTCCTCAATGGGTAATTGGGAACGATGGCTAGCAGGGTCTCCTCTGCTTCTACCCCCTGGTTTCCTAACCCATGCATCAATGTCTTTTAAGGTAAAGCACCATATAAATGTCACCCCAAAATTCATATGTTGAATCCCTGTCACCCAGTACCTCAGAATGTGACTGTATTTGGATATGGATTTAAAAAGATAATGAAGGTAAAATTAGATTATAAGGTGGACCCTAATCTAATATGACTGTTATCTTTATAGGAAGAGGAGATTAAGACACAGAGATTAAGTACACAGAGGAAAGACCATGTGAGGACATAGTGAGAAGGTAGCCATCTGCAGGTCAAGGAGAGAGGTCTCAAAAGAAACCAAACCAGCTGACATCTTGAACTTAGACTTTTAGCCTCCAAAACTGTGGAACAATAAATTTCTGTTGTTTAAGCCACTCTGTGGTATTTTGTTATGGCAGCCCTAGCAAATAATACAGATGGTGATACCAATCTCTGTCGTTATCCTTGTTCATGCCATATTTTATATGATTTATTATTTTGACTAGGGAGGGCTGTTTCAGTGGTTTCTATTTGGTTTTCCCTAGAGAGATAGCTCTTAATCCACAGATCAGGGAACCAATCTGAGGTTTAAGCAAATTGCCAAGTATATCAATTTCAACTATATATTCAGTGACTGGAGAAACAACTTTTGGGTGGATCCATGGACCCATGGTTCCAATATGAGCAAAGATTCCATTTGTTACTTTACCCCATAAGCTCCCACTTTACCAGTGGGCCTGGTATGATGTTTTGGAGCTCGAGGTATCAATGTCAACTCAGAGCCTATGCAAAATAATCTGAAATATCTCAGTATTATGCCTTCTCTTAAGTATAGTCACCTGAGTAGAAGATCATAGATTACTTTGAGGAAAGGACTAGTCGTTAGCGTTTATATCTGCCACATTACTGTGGGTGACTGCCTCCCAGAGACACAGACTTCTCTTTAGTTCATGGTTTCTGGATCTAAAATCTGAGAACTTAATGAGGAACCATAGCTTTGTACTGAGCTGGCTGCCCTTAGTCTACTGCTCCTACATTCTTTCCTCTTTCTGGTTATACATGCTTAGTAGATTCTTGTTGGCTGTATGCTTGTTGCTCCTAGGGACTTCATCTGTGCTCTGTCAACCATTTCCACAACTCCCTGTGGGCAAGTTTGCTTGTCTTTATCGTGACTGTGGCCTGCCGGTTTCTAATGTTAAAACTTTTACTACCCAGGCTTCTATTACTTTGATGACCTTGTCATTCTTACGAATATTAACAATTGCATCTCTGTGAATTCCTGTCTTCCCGTCATCTTGGTCTTCAGAAGAATTCCACCACTGAACTTCTTAGTGGTTCTGATGAATTTTGCATTTGGGCCTCCTGTGGAACATAGTTCTCTAGTGGTTTATCTGGACTTACATAGCATTTCCCCTCGAGCATTCCCACTTCCTCAGCCTCTTTATTCTTTCAATTGCACTCACTTGGGACATCTTTTTCTCTAGATTTCTAAGGGCCACTCTAATAAAGAGTTTTCTCCATCCACTGATGTACTTGACAGATGTCCCCAAAAAGGTGACCTCAAATCAATGAATTCTTGCTTAATGCAGTCTTACATTTGCCCCCTCTTGATACAGCATTCTCAAACTCCAGTCCCATTGGTACTTTCCAAGTTCCTATGGGAGCATGCTAGCTAATTCTTGTAGCTCTTTTGGTGAATAATGTCTTTCCTCCATTATGAGGCCCAGCATGTCCTGTGCAGTGCTGTGGTGAGATTTAACACTAGCTATTGTCCTGGCAATCAGAGGAGGTGGGGAACCTTCTTTGGAATACCTGTTAATAGGGAGATGCCTCTGCAGTAGCTACCAACACTGGATGTGCTCTAGCTTTTACTAGAGCTTACTTTTTTACCTCTAAAAGATCTGAAGGCTCAGAAGGATTCTTCAGAACAGAATATCCCTACCGATTTCCCCATTTCATGTTTCAGGATCCCAGAAATTCCCAACCATGGCCTTGATATTAGCACGACATACCTGGTTTGGCTGAACATTTAAATTTCATATATAAATGTCTCTGGAACTCCATGGCTCTATCAGTTCCTCGGGTCTTTCTGTCTGCTGTGTCTTCTTTCATTGCAGGAGATAAGAGGCCTCATATTTAGCTAATAACCTTTTGTTAATGTTCCTCAACAGGCATCAATTCAGCATAAGAGTAAACAGTCAATTCCACTGTCCTTGTAGTCACAGATACCCCTGTATCTTTCAAAATGCTTCAAATATTGCACCTGAAGGAGCATTTCCCTACATTAACAGGTTTTCTCAGGTCACCCTGGGACACGTTAACTCTAGTAATGTGGCCACCACTTTTTACTAGGGACTCTCAATGACCACATACTAGTCAGAATGGCATCTTCTTGCCTGCCTGGTGGTGAGTGAGCCAGTCCCAAATCCCTATCCTGTTGCCTGTTTTTGTAGACAAATCTTGGATCTTCTGAGAAACAGAAACAAAGATGAGATTACACATGCAACAGATGTGTATTTGGAAATGACAATCAAGGACAACTATCAGGAAATCAAAGGAGGCAAGGAGAGCCTTCGGATACCATGTAGGTTTTACATCAGTGAAGAAGAGAGAGAGGGAAGGGGGCTGGGTAGTCTGCAACAGAGTTCCAAAGCAGGTTCAGCCAGGATGAAGGGGAGTCCTTGAGCCAAAATCTCTAGTTGGAGGAGTCTCATGTCTCATAGGAACAGAACTGCATTAGGACCACCTCTCTGCCCAGTCAGTGATGGGGAGAAATATTTGGAAAGGATGACCATAATACGATAGTGGTGATGAATCTGGAAAAGCAGCAACTGGACCATCAATCAGTTATATTCTCTGTGGCATATTCTCATGGCTTCCACAGATGCTGTCTCATGTTCAGTGGAAAATTATTTAAATTAGAGTATCCCCCATTTTCCCAGAGGCTTTAATTCTCTCCCATTAAAGACATTTTGTACAGGCTCTGCTAGGCTTTTCTCTACATACTTCCTGCTTTCTTTTGATAAAAAGTTCAAGGTTCCTCTTTGTGGTCTTTTTAAACCTGATTTAATAGGGCAAAATTCATAGGGGCTTGGGGTAAGAAGTGGCGGCCTTTTTTGATTTTCACATTTATACAGGCATAGAGGTTTTTCTTTTTTTTCTTTTCTTTTCTTTGATCATTTAATTCTGGTTTTGGAAAGGAAGTTAGAGAACCTGTTCATGTATTTATCTTACTCAGAAGTTCCCCTGATCCCCTGTTGTATCCACCAACTTATTCACTCTATGTGTACAACTGGACAGTGGATCTTGTCCCCGCCCAAATCCTTGTAAATGCAAATGAATGAAATCTCTGAACTGAGGAGCTAATTTGTTTTAGGTAAGGTATCTGCTTGGCAGTAATAAAGTAGTTGAATAGATAGATGAACAAATATAGTCAAAATGAACATTGGTTTGCAGAAAGATAACATAAGAGCATGGATTCAACTAAACCCAGTAGAGGTATCTTTTCACAGTTAAGCTTTTCTGAAAGATTACTTGTGCATATGTGAGTTAATACATTAATTTGGTAGTTATCTTGTCTTTTTAGAAAGTTACTATGAGCAAATTAAATTCTTAGAGTATTAGTTCATCTTTCAAAAAGTGCATTTTATATGCCTGCATTAGAATGACCCCAAAGAAGAGCACAAAGAAGAAGTCATTTTATCGTGAAGCCACTGGAAGTGAAATAGTCACAAAAAGTTTGAATTTTTAAAAAAGTATGCATGCATATTCTTGCAGTGATATTTAGCTTAAATCATTTTAATATGCAATCTCTGGCAAATATTTTTAAATAGAACCAAGGTTTTTTATTGAAAATGTATCTGTAGATTGGTGTTCTCCTCATATTTGTAATTCAATGTGATTTCAGTGTTTGTAAGGTTTTGTTTTTTTTTTAATTGAGGTGAGAAATTAAATAGAAGAAATAAAACAAAACTAAAAAATTTAAAAATCAAGTCATAATTAAATATGAATCCAGATTTCAAAAAATTTTATCATTTCCTCCAATATTTTAGAGTTGTAATAACCACAAGCTAATTTAACAGCACTGTAAAACTAGTTTCTTTGTACTGAGTTTTTCCAAAGCATTAGACATAGTTTTTATGTAAACACACAGACACACACACGCACGCATAGAATTTCTTTGGCATATAGATATTAGCGAATGGTGTAATGCTTACTTAAATCACCTAGTACCTTTCACAGTTTTATCTGGCATGAGAGAGTTGAGAATAACCTCAGTGGACTCTTGGTAGGCACTCAACTCATGGTGACTACAAGTGCCAAGGAACTCTTCATAAGTAACCTAGTAGTCATCAGTGTTCCAAAGGCATGCTTATTAGTAAACATATTACAGACAGAAAAGAGGAAATAGGTTGGAATCCAGCAAACTGCTTAATTAGAAGTTGATCATGGAAGCTTCTACTATACATGCAATTTCCACATTTTCAGGGTTTTATTTTTGTGGTTTATTTGTAAACAAAATGACAATGTGCTACATCAACATACTCTGCAAGGAAAAACGTATAGCAGTGTCTGGAAGCACTTAAAGAAATAAGCTATTCATTTCCAAATATTTGATAGTAAAATTTGCTAGGCACCTTAAACTATAAAATTGTATTTAATGAGTTTGTAATTATTCTCAATGACAGAAAAAATGAAGAAACATAGATGAAAGTAAGCAATACTTTTAGAGGGACTATCCCATAATTATTCATATACTATTAGTAACTGATATAGAAATTTAATGTATCTCATTAATTAATGAAAATGATTATTGGCCTAGAAGAAAAAAATTAACAATCAACGTAGAACGTTATGCAAGGGAGTACTTGAATTTTACCTGTGCCATTTTAAAATTGGTTTTATATTTGTTAAGAACACTGTTCTGTTTGTCACTTATATCTTCCTATGTTTAGTCTCAGCTACTTCTGTGGTCAAAAAGCTCTATTATCATAACTCCAGTTGAGAGTTCTCAATATTACAGCTTTTAAAAAATCTGAATAACTAGAAAATAGAATAACTTACAGGATAGAAATCATTTTTGGTCCTCTCTGGATAGTCTGACCTACATAATCTAATTTTTGATTTCAAGGTTTTATTACAGGGGGATTTTCCCCTGTGGACTTCCTGAAATAATCTAAATAAACAAGAAGTTCAATTTTTCAAGCATGGAAAACCAAGTTTTCTGTATATTTCTTGTATCTAACATATGCTCATAAATTCCTTAAGAACTGTTTCATTGACATTTGAACTTTAAATTTTTCTAAATATCATTTATATTCACTAAATTTATCTGTATAAGTATTTCAGCTTCCACAAGTACTTGTGATCATAATTCTGCTTAGCACACCCATGTGGGACAACATACATATATTAATAATTAAAACTTTAAGTTCAAGCTTTTTGTGTGTTCATATACTCATCAAAATAATCTTTCAAATATACCAATGCTTCAGTGTTTATGAACAATATAACTCTAAAATGAACAGAAAAATACTGGCAAATAAACTTCATTATCCATTTTTATCACAACTTTGTTGCCTTTATGGCTGCTGTTTAGCCCTGAAATGAGGGTGCTCAATGCATTGAGCATGAGAAAAGCTATTAAAATTATTCCGCGTGATATTAGAGTGCTCTTCTTTGGACCTGTGCTACTGACTCTGCTTGAAAATTTCCAAGTTTTAGAACAGCTGCTCAGATTTTATTACTAATGTATTGCAGATGCTTAACCAGTGCACTTCACTTTCCTATTGTACTGTCTTTCTTGTGGACTAACAAGCCATTAACATTGGGAATGGAGACCTGTGGTTCTCTTATGAAATTATGTTCAAACTAGGTTTTCAAACAACCCTAAAAGCATCCTCTTGTTTTTAAAGAATATTAGTTTGGTTTTTTCTTCCTCTCTTCCTTCCTTCCTTTCTTCCTCTCTCCCTCCCTTTCTGTCTGTCTTTGTCTCTCTCTTTCTCTCTTCTTTCCTTCTTCACTCCCTCCCTTTCCTCCTCTCTCTCCCTTCTTCCTTTCTTTCTTTCTTTCTTTCCTTCTTCCTTTCTTTCTTTTCTTTCTTTCTTTCTTTCTTCCTTTCCTGCTTTCTTTCTTTCTTTTTTTCTCTCTCTCTCCCTCCCTTCCTCCTTCCCTCCCTCTCTCTCTCTTCCTTCCTTTCTTTCTCTTTCTTTCTTTCTTCCTTCCTTCCTTTCTTTCTTTCTTTCTTTCTTTCTTTCTTTCTTTCTTTCTTTCTTTCTTTCTTTCTTTCTTTCTTTCTTTCTCTCTTTCAATATCCTACTGAAAACCTCTTCTCTAAAGAGTACAAAAACATAATACCTGCGACTTACATAATAGGAGGTAGTAAAAATTTAACATTTAAAAACTATGGCTCTGAATATGGTATTTTATGACTTTGAAGTGCTGCATGTTATTGAGTTGAGTGCTTTAACATAGGCAAGAAACCCAATAGAGAAAGTATTTGTAATTATGTCCTCTGTAAAAGACATTCATGAACTTCTTTCTTAACAGGATATTTTATGAGCAAAATAAATAATTCTTCTTTACAATGCAGCAGGTTAGTCATTTAACTTAGATATGAAAAGCTGATTATACAGGCTTTCCTAAGTTCAAGTACACACAGACTATTTTGTTAAGAGACTAAGTGGCCACAAAGTACGTTACACAGGGAATAAACCTCTTTAACCATATAGCTGAGAACAAAGGATGAGTATCACCCAATGCCTAAAATATGTGTTTTCATGTTGTTCTCCCTAAGTACAACCCTTACAGTCAGCCATTGTGAACCTGTTCTCTATAGCATGCTTTAGAGACCCCCATTTTGCCTTCCACTGACCATCACCCCTTCAAAAGTGAGTAAACTGTAGGGGCCAAGGAGACATGCTTACCTGGAACCTGTTGTTTCCCCCTTCCTTCACCATGGAACTTAGACCCTGGAATTATCTCTAGTTCCTCCATAGTCCTTTTCCCCAACACTACACAGAGCTGATTTTACTGCTACTGTGCTCATCGCTAGGCCCTAATGGTGGACCTAGACTTCTGTCATTGCCTAAAGGGTTGTGGATGGAGCTTGGATGTGAGGGCTAAGATACTTCTTTTAGTGAGGGAAGGTGCAGGGACTGGGGGGGAATAGAAGAGGACACACTGGGTGTCTACATTTGTACTCTTGACTTGGTCCTGCAAGTGTAGTCATTAGGAGCGGGCTTAATCTCCCTTACTAAGTCTATGAATGTCTTGAACGACAAAAAAAAGAATCCTAATTATCTTCATATCCCAAAGCCTAGCATTTTTTCTTTTATTCTTTAGTAGACTTTTTCCAACCTGAAATAGCAAACTTCTCGTCCTTGGGCAAGATCTGACCTGTAGAATTTTTACGTTGGGTCAGCACAGTATTTAAATTTTATTTTGAATAAATATTAAATATTTGGGAAATTCTATACAATAATCTGGCTTCACAGAAAAAAAAAATCTGAAAAACATTAGTCCCAGACATGTTCCCAAATACTATCTGCAAAGACCAGCTTCTTCCTCACCCTCAACAGATCTTCTGTCGTTTGTCTAGTTTTTCGCAGTCCAGAGATTCCCATGGTTTTTCTTACAACAATTTCAATGTTGTGAGTCAACTGCCTGGATCTTTTAGGCATTTGAATATGTCACATCTGCAATAAACATGTATGAAATAAATGAGAAATTAAAACACAGAAGATACTACTAGGTCAGTATTAAAATTCTATATTAAAATTATTAAATTTTAATAATTTAATGATTATTATTTTATTTAATTTAAATTCATAGGCCAGTATTAAAATTCTGAGTACCTAGGAGTTGCTATTAAAAGAAAACTCCCCTGTGAAGAGAAATTGATTTGTGCAAATGAACTTGTACTAACTCTGTATCTATGAAGTTTAATTCTTAAATTTTGTGAAAAATTACCCATAGTCTCATTAGTCTTAACTCCTGAATGTTAAAAGTCCCTATTTCAGCCCAGAGGCCTTAAAGATGGCGGAGGAGTAAGACGTGGCGATCACTTTCCTCCCCACAAATACATCAAAACTACATCTACATATGGAACAGCTCCTACAGAACACCTACTGAATGCTGATAGAATACCTCAGACTTCCCAAAAGGCAGGGTACAGATTCCCTCAGGAGACGTACATGCAGAGGCAGGGCCCAATCCAAAGCTGAACCCCAGGAGCTGTGTGAACAAAGAAGAGAAAGGGAAATTTCTCCCAGCAGCTTCAGGAGCAGCGGATTAAATCTCCACAATCAACTTGATGTACCCTGCATCTGTGGAATATCTGAATAGACAACAAATCATCCCAAAACTGAGGCAGTGGACTTTGGGAGCAACTATAGACTTGGGGTTTGCTTTCTGCATCTAATTTGTTTCTGGTTTTATGTTTATCTTAGTTTAGTATTTAGAGCTTATTATCATTGGTAGATTTGTTTATTGATTTGGTTGCTCTCTTCCTTTTTTTAATATATATATATATTTTTTTCCCTTTTTCTCTTTGTTGGTGTGCATGCGTATGCTTCTTTCTGTTATTTTGTCTGTATAACTTTGCTTTTGTCAGTTGTCCTATGGTTCTGACTGTCCTTGTTTTTTGTTTTTGTATACTCTTTAGAGCTTGGTATCATTAGTGGATTTGTTTTTAAGTTTGGTTGCACTCTTCTTTCTTTCCTTCTTTTTTTTATTACATTTTATTTTTTTAATGTTAATAACTTTTTTCTATTTTAATAACTATATTTTATTTTATTTATTTGTTTTTTCTTTCTTTTCTTATATTTTAATTTTTTTAATTTTTATTTATGGCTGTGCTGGGTCTTTGTTTCTGTGCGAGGGCTTTCTCCAGTTGCGGCAAGCAGGGGCCACCACTCTTCATTGTGGTGCGCGGGCGTCTCACTATCGCGGCCTCTCCTGTTGCGGAGTGCAGGCTCCAGACGCGCAGGCTCAGTAATTGTGGCTCATGGGCCTAGTTGCTCCGCGGCATGTGGGATCTTCCCAGACCAGGGCTCAAACCCGTGTCCCCTGCATTGGCAGGCAGATTCTCAACCACTGTGCCACCAGGGAAGCCCTCTTTCTTTATTTTTTTTCCTCCCTTTTTTTCTGAGCCATGTGGCTGACAGGGTCCTGGTGCTCTGGCCAGGTGTCAGGCCTGAGCCTCTGAGGTGGGAGAGCTGAATTCAGGACATTGGTCCACCAGATACCTCCCGGCCCCACGTAATATCAAACGGCAAAAGCTCTCCCAGAGGTCTCTATCTCAATGCTAAGACCCAGCTCCACTCAACGACCAGCCAGCTCCAGTGCTGGACACCCTATGCCAAACAACTAACAAGACAGGAACACAACCCCACCCATTATCAGAGAGGCTGCCTAAAATCATAATAAGATCACAGACACCCCCAAACACACCACTGGACGCAGTCCTGCCCACCAGAAAGACAAGATCCAGCCTCATCCACCAGAACACAAGCACCAGTCCCCTCCACCAGGAAGCCTGCACAGCACACTGAACCAACCTTAGCCACTGGAGGCAGACATCAAAAACAACAGGAACTACGAACCTGCAGCCTTCGAAACGGAGCCCTCAAACATAGTAAGTTAAGCAAAATGAGAAGACAGAGAAACACACAGCAGATGAAGGAGCAAGGTAAAAACCCACCAGACCAAACAAATGAAGAGGAAATAGGCAGTCTACCTGAATTCAGAGTAAGGATAGTAAAGATGATCCAAAATTTTGGAAATAGAATGAGAAAATACAAGAAATGTTTAACAAGTACCTAGACGAACTAAAGTACAAACAAACAATGACTGAACAACCCAATAAATGAAATTAAAAATTCTCTAGAAGGAGTCAATAGCAAAATAACTGAGGCAGAAGAACGGATAAGTGACCTGGAAGATAAAACAGTGGAAATAACTACCACAGAGCAGAATAGAGAAAAAAGAATGAAAAGAATTAAGCACAATCTCAGAGACCTCTGGTACAACATTAAATGCACCAACATTCGAATTTTAGGGGTCCCAGAAGAAGAAGAGAAAAAAAAAAGGGACTGAGAAAATATTTGAAGAGATTATAGTTGAAAACTTCCCTAATATGGGAAAGGAAATGGTCAATCAAGTCCAAGAAGGGCAGAGAGTCCCATACAGGATAAATCCAAGGAGAAACACAATAAGACACATATTAATCAAACTATCAAAAATTAAATAAAAAGAAAAAATATTAAAAGCAGCAAGGGAAAAGCAACAATTAACACACAAGGAAATCCCCATAAGGTTAACAGCTGACCTTTCGGCAGAAACTCTGCAAGCCAGAGGGAGTGGCAGGACATACTTAAAGTGATGAAAGGGAAGAACCTACAGCCAAGATTACTCTACTCAGCAATGATCTATTTCAGATTTGACAAAGAAATTAAAACCTTTAGAGACAAACAAAAGCTAAGAGAATTCAGCACCACCAAACCAGCTATACAATAAATGCTAAAGGAACTTCTCTAGGCAGGAAACACAAGAGAAGGAAAAGACTTACAATAGCAAACCCAAAACAATTAAGAAAATGGTAATAGGAACATACATATTGATAACTACCTTAAATGTAAATGGATTATATGCTCCCACCAAAAGACACAGACTGGCTGAATGGATACAAAAACAAGACCCGTATATATGCTGTCTAAAAGAGACCCACTTTAGACCTAGGAACACATACAGACTGAAAGTGAAGGGATCGAAAAAGATATTCCATGCAACTGGAAATCAAAAAAAAGCTGGAGTAGCAATTCTCATATAGGACAAAATAGGCTTTAAAATAAAGACTATCACAAGAGACAAAGAAGGACACTACATAATGATCAAGGGATCAATCCAAGAAGAAGACATAACAACTGTAAATATTTATGCACCCAACATAGAAGCACCTCAATACATAAGGCAAATGCTAACAACCATAGAAAGGGACATCGACAGTAACACCATCATAAGAGGGGACTTTAACACCCCAGTTTCACCAATGGACAGATCATCCAAAATGAAAATAAATAAGGAAACACAAGCTTTAAATGATACATTAAACAAGATGGACTTAATTGATATTTATAGGACATTCCATCCAAAAATAAGAAGTTACACTTTCTTCTCAAGTGCTCATGGAACATTCTCCAGGATAGATCATATCTTGGGTCACAAATCAAGCCTTGGTAAAGTTAAGAAAACTGAAATCATATCAAGTATCTTTTCCGACCCCAGCGCTATGGGACTAGATATCAATTACAGGAAAAAATCTGTAAAGAATACAAACACATGGAGGCTACACAATGCACTACTAAATAACCAAGAGATCACTGAAGATATCAAAGAGGAAATCAAAAAAATACCTAGAAACAAATGACAATGAAAACATGACACCCCAAAACCTATGGGATGCAGCAAAAGAAGTTCTAAGAGGGAAGTTTATAGCAATGCAATCCTACCTCAAGAAACAAGAAAAATCTCAAATAAAAACCTAACCTTACACCTAAAGCAATTAGAGAAAGAAGAACAAAAGGAACCCCAAAGTTAGCAGAAGGAAAGAAATCATAAAGGTCAGATCAGAAATAAATGAAAAAGAAATGAAGGAAACAATGCAAAGATCAATAAAACTAAAAGCTGATTCTTTGAGAAGATAAACAGAATTGATAAACCATTAGCAGGACTCATCAAGTAAAAAGGGTGAAGACTCAAATCAATAGAATTAGTAATGAAAAAGGGGAAGTCAAAACTGACACTGCAGAAATACAAACGATCATGAGACATTACTACAAGCAACTATATGCCAATAAAATGGAAAACCTGGAAGAAATGGACAAATTCTTAGAAAAGCACAACCTTCCAAGGCTGAACCAGGAAGAAATAGAAAATATAAACAGACCAATCACAAGCACTGAAATTGAGACTGTGATTAAAAATCTTCCAACCAACAAAAGTCCAGGACCAGATGGCTTCACAGGCAAATTCTATCAAACATTTAGAGAAGAGCTAACACCTATCCTTCTCAGACTCTTCCAAAATATAGCAGAGGGAGGAATACTCCCAAACTCATTCTACGAGGCCACCATCACCCTGATACCAACACCAGACAAAGATGTCACAAAGAAAGAAAACTACAGGCCAATATCACTGATGAACATAGATGCAAAAATCCTCAACAGAATACTAGCAAACCGAATCCTACAGCAAATTAAAAGGATCATACACCATGATCAAATGGGGTTTATCCCAGGAATGCAAGGATTCTTCAGTATACACAAATCAATCAATGTGATAAACCATATTAACAAACTGAAGGAGAAAAACCATATGATCATCTCAATAGATGCAGAGAAAGCTTTTGACAAAATTCAACACCCATTTATGATAAAAATCCTTCAGAGAGGAGGCATAGAGGGAACTTAGCTCAACATAATAAAGGCCATATATGACAAACCCACAGCCAACGTCATTCTCAATGGTGAAAAACGGAAACCATTTCCACTAAGATCAGGAACAAGACAAGGTTGCCCACTCTCACCACTATTATTCAACATAGTTTTGGAATTTTTAGCCACAGCAATCAGAGAAGAAAGAGAATTAAAAGGAATCCGAATCAGAAAAGAAGAAGTAAAGCTGTCACTGTTTGAGGATGGCATGATACTATACATAGAGGATCCTAAAGATGCTACCAGAAAACTACTAGAGCTAATCGATGAATTTGGTAAAGTAGCAGGATACAAAATTAATGCCCAGAAATCTCTTGCATTCCTATATACTAATGATGAAAAATCTGGAAGAGAAATTAAGGAAACACTCTCATTTACCATTGCAACAAAAAGAATAAAATACCTAGGAATAAACCTACCTAAGGAGACAAACGACCTGTATGCAGAAAACTATAAGACACTGATGAAAGAAATTAAAGATGATACAAACAGATGGAGAGATATGCCCTGTTCTTGGAGTGGAAGAATCAACATTGTGAAAATGACTATACTACCCAAAGCAATCTACAGATTCAATGCAACCCCTATCAAATTACCAATGGCATTTTTCACAGAACTAGAACAAAAAATTTCACAATTTGTATGGAAACACAAAAGACCCTGGCTAGCCAAAGCAATCTTCAGCATGAAAAACGGAGCAGGAGGATTCAGGCTCCCTGACTTCAGACTATACTACAAAGCTACAGTAATCAAGACAGTATGGTACTGGCACAAAAACAGAAATATAGATCAGTGGAACAGTATAGAAAGCCGAGAGATAAACCCACGCACATGTGTCACCTTATCTTTGATAAAGGAGACAAGAATATACAATGGAGAAAAGACAGCCTCTTTAGTAAGTGGTGCTGGGAAAAGTGGACAGCTACATGTAAAAGAAAGAAATTAGAACACTCCCTAATACCATACACCAAAATAAGCTCAAAATGGATTAAAGACCTAAATGTAAGGCTGGATACTTTAAAACTCTTAGAGGAAAACATAGGCAGAACTGTCTATGACATAAATCACAGCAAGATCCTTTTTGCCCCACCTCCTAGAGAAATGGAAATAAAAACAAAAATAAAGAAATGGGACCTAATGAAACTTACAAGCTTTTTCACAGCCAAGGAAACCATAAACAAGACGAAAAGGCAACCCTCAGAATGGGAGAAAATATTTGCAAACGAAGCAACTGACAAAGGATTAATCTCCAAGATATATAAGCAGCTCATGTAGCTCAATACCAAAAAAACAAATAACCCAATCAAAAAATGGGCAGAAGACCTAAATAGACATTTCTCTGAAGAAGATATGCACATTGCCACCAAACACATGAAAGGATGCTGAACATCACTAATCATTAGATAAATGCAAATCGAAACTACAATGAGGTATCACCTCACACCGGTCAGGATGGCCATCGTCAAAATATCTACAAAGAGTAAATGCTGGAGAGGGTGTGGAGATAAGGGAACCCTCTTGCACTGTTGGTGGGAATATAAATTGATACAGCCACTATGGAGAACAATATGGAGGTTCCTCCAAAAACTAAAAATAGAACTACCATATGACCCAGAAATCCCACTACTGAGCATATACCCTGAGAAAACCGTAATTCAAAGAGTCATGTACCACAGTGTTCATTGCAGTTCTATTTACAATAACCAGTGTCCGTAGACACTGTGTCCATAGACAGATGAATGGATAAAGAAGATGTGGTGCGTATATGCAATGGAATGTACCTCAGCCATAAAAAGAAATGAAATTGAGTTATTTGTAGTGCAGTGGATGGACCTAGGGTTTGTCATACAGAGTGAAGTAAGTCAGAAAGAGAAAAACAAATACCATATGCTAACACATATATATGGAATCCAAAAAAAAAAAAAAGGTTCTGAGTAATCTTGGGGCAGGACAGGAATAAAGACACAGACATAAAGAATGGACTTGAGGACACGGGGAGGGGGAAGGGTAAGCTGGGATGAAGTGAGAGAGTGGCATGGACATATATACACTACCAAATGTAAAATAGATAGTGGGAAGCAGCCGCATAGCACAGGGAGATCAGCTCGGTGCTTGTGAACACCTAGAGGGGTGGGATAGGGAAGGTGGGAGGGAGACACAGAGGGAGGAGATATGGGGATATATGTATATGTATAGCTGATTCACTTTGTTATACAGCAGAAACTAACACACCATTGTAAAGCAATTATACTCCAGTAAAGATGTTAAAAGAAAAAGTCCTTATTTGAGATTCCTAATCAGATAGTTTTTGAAAGAGAAACATGAAAATGTCTGCTTTGTATCTGAAACCAACTCTCTCTAAGTTGAATTTCATAGTTCTCTGAAGGGCTGTTAGAACTTTGTGCCTCAAAAAGGCATGAAGTCATAAATACATTTTTCCTTTTCAAAATATCACTTTACCTCATTGGACTAAAAAAATTTATTGTTTATATTTTTCTTTTCAGTACCTAATGCTAGGTAATTTATGACAGAACCAAATGCTAGGTACTTTATTATGTATGGATTTATATTTCATATTTCAGTTATCATGGTAACTTTGTGTTAATGTGATGGCCTTTATTACAAATGAAATAGTCTACCTTTATATCACATCTCTTCTTTGAAGAAGTGTTTTTCTATAAAATATGTAATAGTTCATCAATGATGGCATTTGTATTATAGTTGTGGCTACCAGATAGGAAAGGAAGAAATACATAGGGAAGATATTTCAAAATAAACAATAGTCATTTTGTTCTGTGTGTGATAAGAAGATAAAATCAAAGAGGATGGCTAAATTTTTACAACTGAAATTCCAACCACTTGTCCATCATGAACTTCTCCAAATTCCCTTCCCAATGCCATTAGATTAGTCTTTCAAATATACTACTAATTTTGGAAAGAAAACATTATATTCTAGTTGAATTACTCAATACAAGCAGAGAAGATAGGCTAAATACAATTAAGGGCCTATATCTAAACCTTAAATATTTATTCATTTATTTATTTATGGCTGCCGTGGGTCTTCGTTGCTGCGCGTGAGCTTTGTCTAGTGTGGCGAGTGGGGGTTACTCTTTGGCGGTGCGTGGGCTTCTCATTGCGGTGGCTTCTCTTGTTGCAGAGCACGGGCTCTAGGTGCACGGGCTTCAGTAGTTGTGGCACGCGGGGTCTAGAGCGCAGGCTCAGTAGTTGTGGCGCACGGGCTTATTTGCTCTGTGGCATGTGGGATCTTCCCAGACCAGGGATCAAATCCATGTCCCCTGCATTGGCAGGCGGATTCTTAACCACTGCACCACAAGGGAAGTCCCTAAACCTTAATTTTATGCAGATATTTTACAAAACCTCAGCTATGCATCCTAAATGGTTGGGTTCCAAAATATTAGATTTGAAAGCTCTTCATTGGTTATATTTGGTAATATTTCATGCAGCTGTCTTCTGTACTCCAGGTAGAAAATTTACCTAATGTGGAGAATCCTAAAAATCTTAAAACCCTGCGGCATTATGTATTTCCCTTGTCTGTCCAACTCTAGCGTTATCCTCCTTCCTGGACAGCTGTGAAATACACCTGTGTTCACAGCGCATTTTCTTGGTTGGGAGCTTCGTGCTGAACTGAAGCCACAGTCTGCAGCGAGTCTCCCAAAGACATGGGGGTTTTATTGATCTGGTTTTCCTTCATGTTATCTTTCAATTCTTGATGACTTGACTTTCAGTGAATCAGTTAAAAGCTTACTTCTGAGGCATGAGAATTCAGTGATAGCTTTCACTGTTGTACCCTTTATGAAGAGATTTGGCTGCATGTAAGATACAGGTTAGTTGTCAGTCCTTAGCACACAGCTGACACCTTAAAATGATCCATAATCTGTTACAGGATTACTCGTGTGAGAGCTCCTACATGGAGTGTACAGCCTGCTGGGTTGTCAGTGTCAATGTTTTACTCTGTACATAGGTAACAGTAAGTGGTCTTGTGATTTAAGGGACAAGGTCTAGAAGTGACACTTTTAGAGAGCAAAGCTATTATAAAAAATTGGGCTAAAACAAATGGCATAACCATCTGCAGAGGTACCTATTCCAAAGAGATTGTTTATAAATATGTTGCTTAGAAAACTTGGTGAAACACTTAATATAATCAATTGTAGATCAAATTTGGAATATAGAGGAAGATGCAATCTAATTACAGTTTGTGGGTTTGAATAAAGATGTACGAATATGCTGTCACAAATGTATAGTGGGATAAACAAAACTTATTTTTAGGTTCTTTCCTAGGAATAACTCTGGGAGATGTGAAGTATTTTCAGAGTTTCCAATGGCTAGCTCTTTAAACCAACATAATAATATTCTGAATTAGTTCATGTAGTAGAAGAATTGGAATTAATGTATAGCTTAGAAAATATTGGGTGTATACTACAGGCAATGCACAATCTTTGGTATTATTTTATCATGGGAGTAACTAGGGCTGCTACTAAATCTACTAGATGGCTAAGGCTTCAGAAAAATAATTTTTGAACGTCCTTTTCTATATAAACAATTGGATTTAAAAACTGTTTCACAAAAATTCATAGGACCATGTGAGCTATAGTGACCTGTCAATGAAGATTTAGAACAATGGGTAGAGAAGAGGTCTTTATATATTTGTTTATCACCCAGCCAGTATAGATGAAGAGTTTTCTTAGTGCCCATGCACCATCTTTTTCTCTGTTGTCAATTGTGCCAAAATTTGTTAATTTCATATCTCTCACCAAGACATAAAGGCAAGAATGCTGTTACCACTCATGATGCCATGGTTCTTCAGGAGCTAATTGTATTTAAACAATATAGATTTTCTTGGTTCAGAAGGTCCTAAATACTATGTATTTAATGTTACTTATATCATTACTCATTTGTATCTCCTCAAAAGATATGTTCAAATCCTAACCCTTGATATTCCTAACCCCTGGCAAATATGACCTTATTTGGAAATAAGGTTTTTGCAGATATAATCAAGTTAAAATGAGGTCATACTGGATTAAGGTGAGCCCTAATCCAGTGACTTATTTCTTTGTAAGAAGAGGGAAATTTGGTCACAGGCACAGAAGACACAAAGGAGAAGACCATGTGGAGATGAAGGTAGAGATTGGAGTGATATGTCTACAAACTAAGGAATGCCAAGGATTTCCAGCAACCACCAGAAGCTAGGAGAGAGGCATGGAACTACTTTCCCTCAGAGCCTTCAGAAGGAATCAACCCTATTAGAACCTTCATTTTGAAGTTCTGGCCTCCAGAAATGTGAAAGAAGAAATTCATATTGTTTTAAGCCACTCAGTTTATGGTAATTTGTTATGGCAGCCCTAGGAAGCTAATACTCTGGTGGATGCCACATCATCTAACATGTTACACGTGAAATACTGGCTTTCAGTGACTCTCTCAAAGATTGCTGCTTTGATTCTTTGATGATGACTACAAATATCTTTCCCATAGTGTGCAGGAAACTATGAGTGATAACTCATTTTTTGGTCATGTTAAATGTACCACTTAGAATTTTATAGCATAGATGTAGAGCAGCATATCTTCAAACTATGTCTTCTCTTGAACTCTTTAGGTCATAATCTTTGCGTTCCTCTAATGTGATCCTTTGCATATTGATGGCACTCCTGCCTTATTTTAGTCAGAAAGATAGGCAAAGGGCCTGTGGGTAGAATGTGAAGAGAAGTCCAAATTGCAAAAGGAATGTCAGTTTCTCTTTGGGCATGGCTCAAGACTAATTCAGGAGAGCACAACATCACGACTTTGATTGGAGGCAATCAAGGACATCAATTGGAAGGACTGTTTGGTACTGCAGAGCAATAATCTCAAAGTCCCTTGCAGGAGATACACATAGTCTCCCCTGGGGGACTGAAAACCATCTGCAAGAGATATGGGGTGAATACTCTGAGTGCCAACAATGGAAGCTGCAGAGGATAAAACAGGTGCTGTAAACTAAAGGAAGCCCATATCTTTGGCCAACAGATGGGCAAGAGCCTTAGGCCTCCAAGGTCTAAGGAAGGTACTGAAAGAAATATTGTAGGAAATGATATGTTTGTTGTGAATATTACCTAGCATCCATATTCTCTCTTCCTCGTCCTAACAGATAACTTGAAACTCAAGTGTCTAAGGGGAGGTTGTACTCTCAGCTCTAGGGTTACAACTTTTTGGTCTAAGAATAAACCAACCCCAAGAAATTGGGTCTGTCATGAAATACAATATAATTCTACCTAAATGTATGAAAGTACTCTCTTGCCAAATGTAAACAAGGCCCTGGTTGTTACTCGCAACCATCCTAGAACCTTGAAGAAAAACTACTTAATGAAAAAGTTGACAATTTGGCAAGCAGAAAAGAAAGATACAAAGAACTTGGCTTTTAAATAATGAAGTTGGACTTATGAATGAATCTATATGAAGCCAGCACTAGCTCTCATTTCCTTCTCCCTATTTATTCTGAGTAGGATTTGGGTAGCACAGGTTTATCCTAATTGATAACATCATGAAGTGGAGTTGGAGAAGGGTAAAGTTAGGGCCAAGGAGACCAGTTAAAAGACTATTGCTATTATTTGGATTAAGGGTTTGGACTGCATGATGCAAACTATGGTATTGGAGAAATTAAATTAAACCTAATATGTTATAAAAACTTGAGCCTTAAAATGATCCATAATCTATTACAGGATTACTCACCCTAGACCTCCTACCTGGACTGTACAGCCTGTGGGTGTCGGTGTCAGTACTGTCCTCTGTATATAGGGATCTAATGATAAGCAGTTCTGTGTTTTAATGGACAAGGTCTAGGAAATGGCATTTTCAGAGAACAAAACTATTATGCTGAACAAATGATATAAACATCTACCAATAAAAACAATTTAATTTATTGTGTCGTCACTGTGTTAGACACTTCTGTTATTTTGTCTTAATTCGTACTCTCTCAGCAGGAATTATTCTCATTTTACAGATGAGGAATCTGGGACTCGCTGAGTTTAAGCAAGTTGCAAAAATCATGTGCCTAATAACTGAAAGCACTCAAATTTAATCCCAAATCTGTTTGGCTTCTAAAAACTGTGGTCTTTCCATCATATTGAGTATAATATTTTGTGTTTACATTGTCATATTTTTTATCACCAGTCTCATAATATGCAGCACACATATACTGAGTACCATTTGACGACAAGGGCATAAACTTAATTATTATCTATCTATTCTTTGATGCTTCTACTCTGAAACAAATCCTACTAGGTTGGAAAAGAGCCAATGCAAATATCCAGTGCCTTCAAAGTCAAACTGAAAATTCCAATACCATCTATTAAAATACAGATTTTCTAAATTACACAGAAATTAGGAGCTGAAGTAATTGAGCTCCAGATTATCTAAAAATTTTCCCTAAATTTTAAAAATTTATCAGTGTTTTGGAAGGTTTTAGTAAAATGCTTCTTGTGTGTGTGTGTTTGTGTATGTGTGTGTATAGCGGAGAAACAGAGGGAGATAAAGAGACAGAGACAGAGATTGACCTAACCAAAGAGTTAGGTGCACTCCATGCACCCCCAGTTTCTCCAGATTCAGAAAGAGTTGTTTGCTCTTCTCTCTGTGAACTGTCTTCATATGGTACATATATTTTTGTAGAAATACAACCCCTCCAGTGAGCACTGTTTTCTCCTCTTTATCTAGAGCAAGGGCTTGCAAACTTTTTTGTAAAGAGCCAGATATTAAATATTTTTGCTTTTATGGACCAGATGTTCTCTGTCACGACTATTCAGCTCTGCCATTGTAATGTGAAAGCAGCCATATATAATATGAATGGAGTGGCTGTGTTCTAATGAAACTTTATTTACAAAAACAGGTGGCTGGTAAAGTTGGCCCATGGGTCATAGTTTGCTAGCCCATGATTTAGGGCATCACTATGTTATTTGTCTTCTTTTACCAGTTCTGAATTATCTTGAAATAAAATTTCAGTATAAAAAATCAGGAAATCAAATTATCCTGAAATAAAATATTTGGGAATAAATTATTCTGAAATATATATATTCTTCTATTTACTAATTTTTCAAACTGAATTTCAAACACTCACTATCTGTCCTTAACATATTTCTTCTATCCCTTGTCTCTACAAACACCCCCCCCAATCTGATATTGATTACCTCCTCAACCAATCACTACCCTACAATGACATAATGTTCATTTCATTCCTCTACCTCCTTTTTTCTACAGTTTGTACTTCATCAAATGCCCACCCAGATTTTACCTACCCAAATGCTGCTCATATTTCAAAATTCATTGTGTAGAGGCTGGAATGAGCACGAATTTTTGTTGTTTGCCTGAGTATTCTAATTCTTGATGATATTTATCTAATTTAACTAATAACTTATGGCTCTGTGACAGATTATTCCCTGTGTGTGTGGGTGTGTGTGGATGTGACTGTGTTTTACTGCTACTTTAGGATCTGGGGATTCAAGAATGATGAAAATGTCCAAAAGTCCTGCCTGTGTGGAATCTACATTCTAGTAGACAAGATGGTCATTTGAGTAGCTGTTTCCAAATGATATTTTGCTTGTATTAAGCAATATTGTGTGTTATATCATTCCTTCTCATTAAGATTATAGTATAAATGAAGACAGAAGACTGTTCTCTGTTTTGTATATATCTCACACAATAACTAGTGGAGTGTTTTTATTGCCAAAACTCAAAATAGTGAATTAAATTAAAAAATGAAGTTTTTGTTTTAAATTACATATATTTAAAAATTTTAGGTATTATAATTTGCCACATTTTCCAACGTTTTTGTTTGTAAGAGCACCATGGATTTTACAACTGCAGGTTACTTCTTAAGTTTCTCCAAAAGTTAGAGTTTCAAGGAGGAGTAAACCACATTTTGACCCTGACATAAGGGAGCAATGATGCAGGTTGAGTGAAGGGGCAGGATGCTTAGGAGAGAAAAGACACTTGGGCTGATTGTAAAGAGACTGCAGCTCTCTTTTTTAACTTTTTTATTGTCTGATAAGAAAAAAAAGCCTTTTCTCCATAAAACTATTGTTAATTCAGGGAGAAAAGGAAGAAAGAGAAAGGTGAAGAATGATATTAAGAAAGCATTTTTCTTGATTTCTTGCTTCCATGCATGTGACAAAAATATTCAAGGAAAAAATATGCAAGCATTGGCCTAATGTGGACCACTTTTAAAAGGATTCAATACCTTTTCTTTAAACCTCAGTTATTCAATTGAGAGATTAAATTTTCAATTTCCAAATCAAGTGACAAGATGTGTCAGAATTATATGTAGGTCAGAAAGGGCACAATTCTAAGTCATCTGAATTGAATATTGTTACGAAGATGTATTTCTCACCTTGTCCTACAATTACTTTCGCATAAGTATACTGCCTAATTTGCCTCTAACGGAAGGATGATGGCAGAGACCCAATATTTAATTAAGACCTGTCTCCTATAAACTAATGGTTGAATTTGACACCTTGTTGCTGTATCCTAACAGGGATGAGATTTTGTAAGGGTTTTGGCAGGGATCCAGTCATCACAGCTGTTCTTGTACGATCACTGCTTTGAGAAAACCGTTTTTCCCATATCTAAATACCCTATTTTCAAATGTAATTTTGCTGTGAGAACTTCTTTTATCCTTTTTACACATAAATCCTTCCCCTCTGGGAATACTTTTAACATTGGCTACTAACTGCCGTTCACAACTGTTACTCATCTGTGATATCATTGTAAAGTAAATCACCAGAAACTATCCAAATGTCACAGGGAGGGCAGTATTTAACTGTTAGAAGGTTAAGGTAGAGAAGCTTCTAGGCAAAAGAAACAACACATATCATTAGTATAACATAAAATTATTAAATTGGTATAAGCATATTAAATTTATGTCTGTAGGATTTTATTCTTTTTATTCTAATAGATAAGATGCAGGTATTGGGAGATACTCAGATTCAGATTCCCAATTCCTGATATTGGGAATATTCAGAAACACTACACATAGAATGGATTCTAAGGTCCTGGAGTGAAGGCATGAACAAAATGGGTTTCTTTTGGAGTGGCACTTAAGGGCATTAGAATAAATCTTTGCTCTAAGTTTGACATTATACAACTAGCTTACATAAGGCTTTTCACTGGGATAAACATAGTTTTACAATAAATTAAATATACTTATGTAATTATTGTGATTGGTATTTATAGGATTGTGATTATGTAAACTCTAAACTCCAGGAAAAACCTGGGCTTTGAAAAGTACATGATTAAATTTTGTATTCTGAGCCTGCTAAGTTCACCTCTGTATGACATGCCAAAGTGCTCATCACCAGAATATGACAGAATTGCATATATGACACTAGCACCAAAATTGCTCATTTGATCCATTGTGTCTCATTTTGCCTTGGACTACACTAATTTTGAGTCCTGATTAAATGTCTCTTCTTTTGCTTAGGCAGTCTTACTTGGCATGTCAATTGTCTTCCTTGGAATCTTTCAACTTTCTACTTTGTTCCCTCAAATTTGAATGGTGTCTAATTTAACGAGTCCTGGATATCCACTGGCTGTTAAGCTGAGAACAAATACCACTTGACACAGAACCACCACCATCAGCTATCACAGCAGTCTGTGTCACCGCCCAACATGTGTGTGGTTTTTTTGTTTTTGTTTTTTTTTTAATAATTTTTTTAAAAATTTTATTTATTTATTTATTTATGGCTGTATTGGATCTTCGTTTCTGTGCGAGGGCTTTGTCTAGTTGCGGCAAGTGGGGGCCACTCTTCATTGCGGTGCGCGGGCCTCTTATTATCGCGGCCTCTCTTGTTACAGAGCACAGACTCCAGATGCGCAGGCTCAGTAGTTGTGGCGCACGGGCCTAGTCGCTCCGTGGCATGTGGGATCCTCCCAGACCAGGGCTCGAACCTGTGTCCCCTGCATTGGCAGGCAGATTCTCAACCACTGCACCACCAGGGAAGCCCCATGTGTGTGGTTTTGAGATGTAATGTTGTTAATCATACAGAGGTCTAACATTAACACGTAATTAATAGTCAACTTAGAGGGTGCATATTTTTTTAAAGTATTCTTTAAATGGCAGTATCAGTCTATCCTGGCTTCCCTGTAATATTCCCTTTTCTGCTGATTCAGTTTATATACTTAGTTACACAAACAGGCGTCCCAACTTTGATCCCTTTTATAGCTGGGTATCTATAAACAATTGTATATCTAGGAATGTTAAAGAATACCTTCATTCCCTTATTGATAATATTAAAGACTAAACATAAAGGATTTTGAACAGGGCTGGCTTCATAGGTGTGAGACCCATATGCTTACACAGGGCTGCACACTCAGAAGTATCCGCACTTCGTAAAATGCTCTGCCTCTTTGTCTTGAAATCCTTAAGAATTTTTGAACGATTTTATTTTTCACTAGGCTTGACAAATTATGTAGCCAGCTTGCTTTTGAAATTTGGCAAAGGCAGTAGTAAATCTGGTCATAGGTGATCTCAGATATTAAGGAGGTAAGAACTCTCAGGATATAGGAGAAGCTTTAATTCAGTAAATATTAAGTGTGTACTATTTGGCAGGCACTGTTGTTCTAGGTACTGGGGATATGTTGGTCCAGCAAACAGACAAAATCCTTGCATTACAGAGCTTATGTACTAGGGAGGAGAGACAGATAGTAAGTAAATAAAAAGACTACTACTACATTGTATGCCAGATGATAAGAATTGTGGAGGAAATTAAAGTATTATAAGAGGAATGAAGAGACAGACAGACAGACAGACAGAAACTACCCACCAGGACAGAACTGGGATAGGATTTAGCATCAATCTCCCTCTCTACTAAAATTATCTCAGCCTTATGACAAACTCTCCTCTCTGACCCTTTAACATGAAAGGGGGTCATTAGTCTGTCATTTAGGTGAGAAAACATAATTGGTGCAAAGTTTGTCTGAGAAGTTATTGAAATCAAATTTGTCGTTGATTAAAATCTGTCTCTGGCTCAGAACAAATTCTTTCTTGTGGCAAATGGTGGAGGTGGAGGTGTTTATGACGAATACATTGCCTTTAATTTTGCCAGCTAAATTGTTTCCATCCTAAGGTAAGCACAATCAGAGATGTGATGGGTCTGGGTATTTGTAAAAGGAACATGACACCTTTGCAAATACATTTGAAGATTTATAAGAGCATGTGAGGGTCATATAGCCAAGATGATCAATTTTCCAAACCATTTGTTACTTAAAAGATAATAAATACCAGAAAATTAATCTTATGGTATTAATATTCTACCTTGGAGGACATTTGGTCCTGTCTAAACATCCGTTGAGACATTTAGTCCATGATTCATTTAATAATACAAACATTTAACTTCATTAAAATTTTTTTACATTATTTTTATTGTAGTTCATGATGAATTTTGGATTTCACATTTATTCTTGTTCTTCTTCATCACGAAGTTCCACAGGGTTACTCTTAAGTTAATGAGCAATTGCTCTCAAGTATGGATCAACCTGATTATTGATTTTATATTCGTTATATGCTAACGATCTCTGTAATATGAATTTGATTTTGTTAGTATCATCATGAGATTGGTGGCCTTTTTTGAGTGTGACCACCAAGAATCTGGATGATAACTTATTCATGGCTTTTCTGTTCATCTTTTAACACTTAAACAAATCTCCAAACTGAAGGATTATGCACTATCATCAGCCTTTGAAATTTGCTGTGCCTGCCTTCCACTGCATTGTTCATCCTGTGGTTGCTGGTCAGTACTGATATACAAACAGTCCAAGTTTCTGGTGGAAATCTTGGAGCTTCTGGTCTTCTTCTGCCTCTGCCATGCCTTCCAGGGACATACACTCTCTCAACATAATCCTTTTGGTCATCTAAATTTTTTTTTTTGCAATCTCCACAGTGTACTCAAACGCTTCATTTACATCTTCCAAAGGTACATGTGAACGTCCAAACGACACGGATGCACACTTACACGTGTTACTTGTCATGTACTCTTGTGTTAGACCCAGTGAAGGTATTTTTGCCACAGTGATTGTGAAAAGTGAAACAAGCATTCTTTTTACTTGCACATTTGGTAGGAGTAGTTGAATCACACACATATTTGTAATCTCGGACTATTATGCACAATGAAGGTTTATCGTTGAAATTTTTTCCCATGCAAATGCAAGTACTTTCTCTCATATATGTGTGTGTGTGTGTGTATGTGTGTGTATATCTGTAAGTGTCTTCTCACCTTTCCATTATTAGTGCAAAATCAATAGCATAGTATAACCCAATACTACACCGTAGTGCCTAGTAAATAACTGAGTGAACAGTGTTGGTACTGTCTTGAACCTGCCATTACTGAATAATGTGGTACTGGCATTTTATATCGAAAACTGTCATAAGTTGTGTAAATAAGAATTCTTTCATCATCTTGAGCACCAGAGTCATGCATAAGAAATGGTTCTCTCTGTCTGATCACTTTATACTCCTCTGGAATTTCAATTCCATGCAATGAAGTTGGATTTGGAGGTCAATGTCTACTTTGAATTCTATTTAGGTCCCTCTTTAATGACCTCTTCATCATAAATATCATGAAAATCACAGAGAGTTCTTTGAAGTACCTGCAATGGCATTGCATTTGTTTCTTCTTCTGTGTGTCCTTTCAACCTATTCGGGGTTTTCCTTACTTCCCCTTCAACACCAACGTTATGCTGATGCTTTCCTGTCGCATCTTGAATGATTGGAATGTTATCATAATCCTGACTAGTTATACATCTGGCATTGCAGGTTGTTTTCTCTTCACAGTGCTGGTACCTTTTACCTCTATTTTTGTTAAAGGAGTGGAAATGGTAACCAAACCATTATAATGTAGCACATTTTTTCTTTTGTGAGTATACTTTTTCTGCCATATTCATATTCATATTGCTAAACAACAAAAGAAGGGTTTGTTTTTTTTTTCTTTTGTAGCTATCTGACCAGTGGTTGCTGCTTTACTGGTAGGAGAAACCTTACTAATGTCTTACAGACTGGACACGCTGTTTGGCCAGGCTGGATCAGCCAGTAGAGAGACACCAGCTGAGGACGTGGTGGTTCACACTGATTAGCAGGTAAGCGTGAGAGTCACACCCACTAAAACCTCTCTGTGCTTCGTGAGGTCTACCTCAATTGTACTTCTAGAGGACATCAGTTCAAGGGAAGCACCACCCATTAACCCTGAGCAATGGAATAGTTGGTTGGGGGTTAATTAGATGCCCGATATCACTCCCATGGTGGATATTACACTGACAAGTGAGATGCTCTGTAAAATGTTTACATCAACTGATTTGCCACCTGTTTCACATAGTGACTTGACCAAGCTCCTCCTTTCAAACTCCACCTTTGTTGAATGACCAGACACACCCAACCAAATGCCCAGTGATACACTAATGCACCATGCGTCACAAGATCCCATCCCTGACTTGTTATCTTCTATGCATTTCTCTCACTGTAAGGCTCTTCCTTGGTACCAATGGTTAATATAACTCCCACTCTTCTGCAGATTTGAACCCCCACCCATCTACCTAACCACATGTGCCATTACCAGCTAGGCTACTGAGGCAAGAAGGGTTATTACTGGCAATACAACCACAACATAGTTATTGGACCAATAAAATATGATAATATTTTTATGTATTAATCTCGTAAACCAAAGTATAAATAAATGTTATGGGCATTTAGGAACTCAGGGACATTTTCTAAGCATGGGTGTTTTTGACAGGACCAAGTATCAAGGGACATTTGTCACGGACTAAATATGCTTATGGATGTTTTGATAGGACCA
This sequence comes from Balaenoptera physalus, assembly GCF_965194825.1. NCBI lineage: Eukaryota > Metazoa > Chordata > Mammalia > Artiodactyla > Balaenopteridae > Balaenoptera > Balaenoptera physalus. The sequence continues at coordinate 143,759,049 of NC_138884.1, read as the reverse complement.
AATTTCAAGGACCTTTTGGCATGGGCCAAATATCTCAATGGACTTTTAGAACAGGACCAAATGTCTGCTAGTCCATATTTTATGATTCGAATGTTATATCTCTTAGTTTTATATGTTATTTTTACTTGGACAGATGTAATATGCATGTGCTAACTTAATGTACATATCATAAAATTGGTCCATGATGGAAGAATACAGTTGTTAGGTACAATACTCTATCTATTGATACCTTCTAATTATTGTAGCATCTTTACCATATTGATCTAAAGTCCCTTTAAATGTAAAACAAATGGAATTTGTCACCTTCTCACAATCCATGCGAATACTATATCACCACCATGCTTTAAGAGCTCATCATATAGACCCAGGAAATCAAATTAACTTTGATAAGTTTACATAGTAAGTCAATAGGTCAGCTGATAAATGTGTGGCTCTTCAAAAGATTGAACTACTTTATTTATATCAAAAACTTGTGTATATCCAACCTTAGCAGTCTTAAAGTTTACAGGCAGAATTAAATTTAATAGAACTATATATCACCAATCACTGGCTGAATTGTGTAAATTTAAAAATCTGTTCATATTAACAGCAGTGTCATCAAAAGTAGTCATCATTACTTAAATAGTGACAGTCTTCACCAAACACTCTTGCTTTTGGCTGGACGTTCTGCCACTACCATAGTGTATTAAACAGATACAATCATCTCTATGTACTGCCATGTTCTTTTAATGTGGATTATATACCCTCATCTGTACATTTAATTTTCTATGTTTTTCCTAGGTCATATTCCATTTGTTTTTTTGCCTTGTATTAAAAATGTAATTTTAATTTTTAAATCTCTACTACTCTTTAAATATTTTAACATCTTTTCAATAGGATTTGAAGCAAAGTACATCAATTTGCATTTTTATTTATTCTAGATAAGTTATGCTCCTGTTAGACAAGTAGATTCTGAGATGTGCTTTTCCTACCATCTGTTCCAATAACTGGGAGGGAAATGTCTAATGGCTAATGATGTACATGTGTTAGTATCTCTTTAAGATACTCTGTCATTTTGATGAGCTCAGTGTTGCTGCCATAATCATCTAGAAGTTGAAATTTAATTTTAAAATTTACGAGTGATAGTGGCAAAATCTGCAAAAGCTGGAAGAAATATTTTGGGGTTGAATTGAATTGCACACATTATTCCAAATTACCTTGGTCTACTTTTAAAAAAGATTTTCCTTTGATTCCAGTTGTATAATCTAGTAGATTAAGATTGGGATTATTTTCTTGGAAAGGTAGTTATATTAATGCATTTGTAGGTCATGTATCATGTTCCGAGTGTCTGAGTAACTTCTGTAAGTCTGTAACACTTTATGTGGAAGAAATCAGAGCATATTGTGTATGTTGTTTACATTGCAGTCCTCAAGCATCTTAACCACCTAAACTAATAAAAATGTTGGCTAGTTTATTATTACCATTAGGAATGTAGAATAATTTTTTATTAAACATTAGAGCATTTAGTTAAAAAATGAATATTTCAAGGTAAATTAAAAAATTGTTTCAAATTCATATTATTAGTAACACCAGTTTAAAGCTATCAATATGAAAGTTAAAATAATGTTAATATTTTTTTCTTTGTTTTTAATCTATACGTTTAAAAATTTCAAACTACATTGGCAAACAAAAACCTAACAAGGTGGGGGGAAATTGTAAAATATTTGCAACATATGATATATAAAATAATTGAAAATATAACTTTTCCTGTCCAGGTATTCCATAGCTTAGGCATAAATAACCCACCTATTTCACTCATATTTGAGTGAACAGTTAGGAACAGGGTCCAAGGTGGAAACCCTTAAGGGTAACTGGCTTTCCCCATAGCTCTCATTGTGAAAATGTCTCTGCTACAGTAAGGAGAGCCAGGGCTGCTGGCTGGGACTCTGGCCCCCAAAAATGTGATCGGAGCTTTGCATCAAAACACAGAGACTTTTCAGAACATGGTTATGATAAATCGGGAAGCTGCTCTTTCTCAAACTGCTTTAGTATCCTATAAACGCACATTGAAAAATTCATGTCTTCCTCAAAGCAAACAAATCATAATAACAACAACAATAAAAACTTTAGAGTCACTGATAACAAATCTGAGTGTTTCTGTGTGGTCTATACCAAGTGCCTACTCAATGCCAAGCCCTATCGTGGGGGTAGGGATATGCAGCAGACAGATATGCAACGGTAATGCAACAGACATGACTTCCTCCCTCCCCACCAAACTCATCACACAGAGTGGAGATAAATATTTTTGGCAGAGAGAGCATATTTAAAGATTTAGATGAGAAAAACATGGGACCATCAAGGGGGCCAAAATAAATAAATTAAGTGATAGTTACTAGAATGTAGAGGGTAAAGGATACTAATTTAAGAGGCGAGGCTGCAGAAAGAGGGGACTAGACCATGATGCACTTGAAAGTCAGGTTTAGGAGTATAGACTTTCCCCTAAAAGGAAATGGAAGGCATTGAGAAGTTGAAAAGGGAGAAAGTGCCACGATCAGATAAATGTTTCCCATGTTAGGCAACTGGGTAGACATCAGTACTATTTACTTAAAAAGGGATCACTGGAGAGGAGGCAGGTTTGGGAGATGATGAGTTTAGATGTTCAAATATTGAGTATGATGTGTCTGGAAAGCACTCAAGTGTATGCGTGCAATTGGCAGTTGAACATATATCTTCAGCAAACAAGAGAGTGGTGTGATTTGAGATACGGCTTTGTAGCTTTATAGAAGTAAAAGGAGGGATCAAAAGAAACAAATGCTGCCAAAAGGTGACTTATATGCAAATGAAAAAAGAAAAATTATACATCTTCAGTGAATTTAGGGTGACAAGTTAAATGATTTTGGATCCCAGATTCAGGGGAATCATGAGGGCAGAAAACTAATAGCAATCACTTATGGATGAAAAGGAGACAATGAGTTTAATAGGTTATTGCAAGAAATGTAGCTTTGTCATGGAACAGATAAAGCAGCTGTACAATGATTAGGTTAATGAAGGGCTTCTTTAAGAGAAAAAGTTTTAATATTTGGATAATGATGGAAAAAAGCCAGGAGCAAGGGGATGTCTGTTTCTCTTTCTCTTCTTCTTTGTCTCAGTGCAACAGTCTTGAGGATATCTGTAAGGACTGTGTAGGTTTTGTAGACATATGTGTTAGAAAAAAAGTTGAACTTCCGTTCTGATCCAGTTTGATCTGGACAAAAGAGAAATCCTGACCATTGGCAGAAGGTATTTTTGAGAAGCAGGATCCTAATTTCAGAATACCTTGAGAAGAAGTAAAGAACTAACTGTACCTTGAGATTCTTAATGACAAGACAACATGACCTCTGGCAAGTATTTGCCTCTGACTTTCTGGGATACTCCTTCATGTATTGTTTATATTGTCCCTGATCTCTCGGTCTCTGCTAGAGCAGTGCAGTAAAGTCATCCCTATTAATCAGTCCTTGCCAGTTCTCCAGGAAATAAAGCCTGCAGATCTCAGAAATGATTCTCCTGCCAAGGCTGAGGGCAGAAACAGAGAACATGAAAGGGAGAGGATCAGGGAAGTAATATCTTACTGTAATCCTAAGGCAGAAATTGGACTTAGTAAATCTCCTGATCTGACTATATACTCTTTACCCACCCACCCTCTCACGCCCTGCCAAAATAAAAACCGTAGCTTGGAAAATACAAAAAAAAAATTAAGTTTGAAGCAAATTCATATAAAGAGTAAATGTCTTTTTGTCAAGAAGGATCAAAAAGTCTCTTAGTTCATTCTTTTCCCAAGGAAATTTACTGGGTTTCTGATTTATTTAAATAAGAAGGGTTGGCATAAATAAATATATGTAACTAGTTTGATTCAAAGCATCAAGAATTCTATAACAACACCAAAAAGCCTTAGTCTATAACCTATTAAAAATGCCTTGGAAATGTAAATTAAAGATGACAACATGGAACAGTACTGTTGGTACAACTGGTTTTAATTATAAAACAATGCAAGGCCATACGAAATTTAAGGACTTTATGAAAAATAGTAAAATTTTGCTAAGGAAAGGAAGGCACTTTGAGTTTATATCCTAATAGGGTTTGACAAACATTTTATTATAAAGAAGCAGATAGTAAATAGTTTAGGCTTTGCAAATCATTGGCTCTGTTGTAACTACCCAATTCTGTCATGGTAGTTTAAAAGCAGACATACATAAAAGAATGGAGTGGATGTGTTCCAATAAAACTTTATTTACAAAACAGGCTGAAGACTAGATTTGACCCAACGGCCATAGATTGTGACTCCTATCCTAGATGATAAAAAATATATAGATGATGAATATTCTACCTGAATAAAATTTATATATAGCAGTATTTTGCATGTTTTCTTTCTGGGAACTTCAGCTATCATAAAATCATTGTGAGACAAATGATAAAGGAGATTTCATAAGCACATTTTCCTTCTTTTCTATTCAGGCACATTTTGCTACTTTCTTGAGATATTTCTTCTTGTACACATAAGGGTTAGGGTTTACATTTTACTGGAAGAAAGCAAGACAAAATTATTAGATACTGTTTTTGTTTTTATTTTTTTGTTTTCCAATTGCAGTAAACAAGTTTCAGTTAGATTGGAAACTAGATGAGAGTTTTCTCTTGATCACAGACTTTTAGAAATCTGGTTATTCAGTGAATCATTCAAGAAAAAGTGATTAATTATTATTGTGTGCTAATAACCATAGTAGGTACTGAGGATTCATATCAAGTAAGACAGAATCCTCATTATCAAATACTCAGAGACACACAAATTCTTCTAACATGACATGAGAAGAGCTACAACAAAGTAATCTATAAGATGTTATGGGAACTCTAAAGGAGTCCATTCAAACTAACAAGGAGATGGTAGGATATTAATTTTCAGGTAATCGCTTAGAAAGCGCAGTGTCTTAATTATCAGAATAAAGTGTTTCACTAAATCAGTGTGCTAATGTAATTATTTTCCAGTAATTTCTCCAAATACCATTGGCCATAATATCAAGAAGTCCAGTATTTTCTCCATGAATTTTCAAAGACCATGGCAAAAAGTTATAGTCTACAGTGTCCAACATCCATATGTAAACAAAAAGATTACATTAGTAAGATCAGCCCACTATATCCATTGTTTCTACCTGTGGATATGTTGCGTCATAGTTCAACTATATGGAAATGCATAATGCTGGTCCTTTATTTTTTGAATTGTTTTGTGAATCTCTTGTTTGTATAGCTACATACCCCACTATGTTACTCCAGAGAGGATAATCTCACTCTTGTTTTTGCTTAGGTCAGAAAAGTACGATCAGAAAAGTACTTGCATTCCTAAAGATATGGCTCTTAGTACTTGGATACTTCAGTGCAAAAATGTGGAAAGCTTCCAGAGGGACAGGTTCAAGATAGATTCTGGAGTTTATCACCTCAGAGGCCAAGAATTGCTGAGCTTTTCCTACTCCCCAAATATTTGGCAGCTTTTCCTTTTAGACTTTTATAAGACAAATGGTTTGATTATGTTGCCCTTTCCTGAATATAAAAATATTCACCTAAATTTTTCATTCTTATGTAAGCTACTTATTATTTTTTCATGGTGTCTTGTTCTATTTCTCTTTTTTTAAAAAAGATACCCTCAGTGAAGTAGCACTGTCATTGCTGAAGACAAAGCAACCAAAACTTAAAGAAATAAATCCACATATGCACAAGTAATCTTAGGTATGCCATTCAGCTATATGAATATTTAGCATTTACTAGACAAAAAAAATGCCATAAGTATATGATCTCTGACTCATAAGTCTTCATCATCAGACTCCAGAATGCTGCAACGACTACCTCCCCCCAACTCTGAAATCCCAGCTACTTTTTGCTGTAGCCTAACACTGATGCTTACTACCTCTGAAATCATAGTCTTCATGACAGAGATGTGACAAGTAGACTTCCAACTCTGCGGTGCAGAAATGATTAATTTACTAAAATGCTATGGTGGATATCTGTTACAGCTAAAATGCTGGAGTCAAAGCCCAAGGCCCACTGTTTAGTTAAGACATCTTCTTCATGCACAGAGAGCTTCCTGCTCCCCTGTCCCCATACTTAACTCCCCAGCCCAACAGAGTCCAAGCAGGGATCTAATGTTAGAGATAATATGATGCAATTAATATTACACTTTATCTCCTCTTTGACCATCTCTTTCCCAAAGGGAATACAGTTTGAAGGCTGTAAAGAGAGACATGCCTTAGTTTAGAGGCCTAATGATCTTTGACACATGTCCATGAGATAAAACATGGGTATTGTACCTTAGTGAACCAAAAAAGCAAGTGCTCGATAAATGTGTCCTGGCTCTACCAGCTTTGCAGATGGTGATCAAAGGAACATGGTGGAAAGGGCAACGAAGTCTTTCACTCTCCTTCCATATTATTAGAAAACTGCAGCACAGGCTACCTGTAGGAGATGGTACAAGCTGCAAGATTATCTGTAATGCTAGGCCAAAACCTCAAAATTTGGATGATCTAGCTCAGGGCAAGGCCTTTAACCGATTAAGAAGCTTCTCAAGGGATTTGATTGTGAATTCATTCTCCCCCATTGATTCTGTACTCTTCTTCCTAGAATTAATTCTACATTTTTAATAGGTTATAGACTAAGGCTTTTTGATGTTGTTATAGAATTCTTGATGCTTTGAATCAAACTAGTTACATATATTTATTTATGCCAACCCTTTTTATTTAAATAAATCAGAAACCCAGTAAATTTCCTTGGGAAAATAGATGAGGTTTTTTTTTTTTTTCATTTAAACCAGAGGGTATGACAGTGCTTTTTGATGGATATTCAGAGTGACAGAAAATAAATGTCTTGAAAGATGTTTTAAATGTCCTTAAAAATTTTTATGTCAAAATATGTCAGATATATTTGTATCAGATCGCATACTGGTATTATATATGTTAATAAACTCAGGATATATGATTGCAGGCTAGTATTCTCAGGACGCATAGTCAGTGAGACTTGCTAATTTGTTTCACTTCTTATATCTCTGTGTTCTCTTTTCCTCATATTGAAACATTGCCTGTATTGGTCACTGGCAGAGGCAATCTGCCTAACTAGATGGGCCAGAAATCTAATCTGGTGTGACAAATGAAAGAGACACATAATTGGCTATGTAATTCTAGGGTGGAACTGTTATCAATTTTAAGCAATTGATGTTCTGAGAACAGCATTATATACAACACAAGTGATTACCATTACTGTGGGGAATCAGTGAATGTTTCTCTAATCTTTTAGCAGGTTATAAAAATTAACGGAAACTTTTGGTAACTGGTAGTTTACTCACATATGGTGATGATCTGAGTTTAGCTTCTTTGATGCAAAATGTTTGTAACCATGAAGCTATTTCCATCTTATTGTGGAAAGCATCCATCTCTCAGCATAATATAACTGTTGTTTTCTTTGCGTATAAAAGCATTTAACTTTAAATCATGTCAGATTCTCTTGCCAGAAATACCTGCCAGGCGGGGGCACTTGTTTTGTTGACTTCAGCTTCTATTGTCTCTACTCACCTCATGTCTAGGGAGACTTCCAAAACCACCAATATTATTCTTTCAATTTCTATTGCTCATACACTTTTATACTTACCCTAATTTACCAGAAAACTGAACCCTTTCAGGTTTGGGGGAAACTGAAATTACATAGCTGAGAGTTGAGAGAAACTCTAACTAGGCCATATACAGAGTTACATGCTCATCACTTCCTGGCTTGCATCTTAGGGAACTGATGAAATTTAGCCCAAACTTGGAAATGTCATTCTTCGCAAGAGATTGTGCTATACTATTGCTTATTTCTGCATTTCTGCATTCCTCCAATATATCTCCAGAGAGTTGGCTCACTCTCCATTTCACTTATTTTAGTAGGTTCTGTATGATTTGGCAGACAGAAAGACACAAATGAGACAGTCCTCCATGTGCCCACGTTCACCATGTGCTTACGGTTAAACTACACTCTTCAGCAGAGACTGATTTGCAGAAAACAACTTTTGACACAATGTTCTGGATAACTCTGAAGCCGCAACATTTAAAATATCCAGGAGACATTAATTCTTTATTATGCCCCCAAATATAAAATAATATTACAGCAGGACATAATCAGTTTCCATGGCTATGTAGGATTCTTAATGTAAAAGTGATCAGATAATTTGGAACACCCTAACAGAATGAGAAGTCTAATAATAATAACAACAATAAGGTATATTAACTTACATTCAGTTTTTGCTAGACACTGTGTTAAGTGCATCACATGCATTAAATTCTGATCCTTTCAACAAACCCTGCCCTGCTTGAGATTACTATCCACTTGTCAAGGGTGAAGAGTTTGAAACTCATGTAAGTCACTTGCCAAAGACCGGTGTACCTGGTAAAAGAAAGGTCCAGGACTCAAATCCAATTTTGTTTCCCTTTAAAACGTCTGCCTTTTAAATTATAGCACCAAGCTCAGCTTCAGAGCAGTAGTCTGTTAAAAATTTTCTGTCACAAAATAGATAACGGGCAAGAAGTAGATACACTGTGGAAAATACATTGTCCTGTTTTAAAAAGGAATGGTTGGGATATAAGGACCCAAAAGAAGGTAATATAGATGTTCTATATGTGTATTAAACTAACAGCAGAGGTCTTAGTTCAGGGTTGTCAAGCAAACACACTACGCATCAATTAACCAAACTTTTTTCTTCAAGTAATAAACTAGAACCACACTATTTGTCACATGTAAGATTGTTTAATTTTTTCTTTTCTGATTTTTTTGAAACAAAACAAAATGTTAGAGCCATTAAAAAGCATTTTCTATTTTCCAGTGATTACAACTATTATAATAATATTGACTCTACATAATAAAAAGAAAATTCCAGATGGCTCAAGGTTATCTCTGGGGATTAATTTGAAAGTGTTTAACTGGTAGATGTAATCTGGACAGAAATTTAGTGTGGATATCAAAGGGCTTCACAATAAAGTTAGCTCACCATTCTTATATACAAAGCCTAATCAGCCTTACAAGTTAAAGAAGACTTTTGTCACAGACAAAGCTTATTTTGACAAGGCCAAATTAAGTTCGAAGTAGGTCTTGATACACAGAAAGACTGCTCAGTCCCCAGTGAGTCTAGTGATAATTAACATCTGACTTAACCACTGGGAATGACTTGGAATGTTTTAATTGGTCCACCTTACTTGCCTGCAGGCTTTTCTGTTTGGGGGATGATTTATGCCTCTTCTTGCTTTCAGTTAAATCTCAGCGTGTCTCAGATTTCTGAAGCCACCTTTATCATTTGAGGCCTTAAGGAAAAAATGAATTGTAATTCAGCTTTTATCTTACTTCATGGAGAACAATAGTGTTTCTGTAATAGTAAAGTGAGAGCTGATTAAGAAAGCAGGAATCAATCACAAAATAAAGGAAAAGAAGTAGGAATGAATGAATCTTTAGGTGTCCACTAGTACACATGACCTAGTTCTTTCATGTAAAATATATCAGATGAATATATATTTTAATTTAAAAGCTTGATAAAGGATTGTCCGCAAGATCACTGGGGAGACAAATTGAGATACACTGAAACAGTACAAAGCCATACATTTGCTAAAATCTATCAATATTTGGCACTCCTATAATGAAATAAGACATAAAAATTACTGAATGTTAACTGTATTGCTTATACATTTTTATTGTTGCATACTTTGAATGAAACCCATGGGAGGGTGGTTATGAAAAACAACGATATCCATTAAGAATGCAGATCTAATTGAAGGCATTATCAAATGTGGTAAAACTTGCATCTGGACCACCATGGAAATGGAAATAAATATGCAGATGGTTGAAACCAGTCTGCCTGTCAATGAACAATTAAGGCACATTATCTCAGCTGTCAAAAATTTTTCTACTTATATTGAGGATTCATCTTTGCTAAGTGGTAGACGGGCATATTAATCTGTTTATCTTTTAAGACTGTATTTTTATAAATTTAGAAAGGTAAACTGTTATTCTCTGGAAAGTTTTTGTACTAGTTTGTTTGGTCACTCTCTTATTATAAATCATACTGTCCTAATTTCAGATTATATGTATTATTATATTATGTACATTATAATATATTAATATATTATTAATTAAATGTATATATTCAGTAATAACTGCCTTATTTAACATGTATGTACATGTACTTTTTTCATATAAATGCCTTTCACATAAACACTAAATTATTATTATGAAGAAGATAGCTCTTTTTTTTATTAATTTTTCTTGGAGTATAGTTACTTTTGAAGAAGATAGCTCTTAATTTGGTTTTGAGCTATGTAGTTGTAGACAACATGTTCAGAAAAGAAAATTTTAAAAATCTTTTGGATGCAGAGAAAAATGGGCAACAACATATTTTCTTTCCTTTTTTTTTTGTTACTTTCACTGTACACACACGCTCACACGCTAATAGAATAGGAGTTCCAGTATTTCTATTATGTAGAGATAGAAATGCCAGAATGAGTAGAAAGTGGAGTCCTGCTGTCACTGAGAGTACTTGAATCTCTAATTCTGAATGAGTTATCTGAGGGTTGCTGGTAAACATAAAGGAGAATTCTTGTCAATCTGGTACTTACTTGGATGTACTTATTGTATTTGTAATCTCTGGAGAAAAACCCTCTCAAACAGTGGGCCGATAACATTTATAATTAAGATACTGTGCTTGAAGCTTTGCTTTCATTTAAACTGGACAGAACTATTCTTTTAAGATTCATATGAACACATGGCATTAACATGAAACCTATGCAACACAATCTGTGTAAGGTGAATATATATGAAATTGAGGTTTAGGAAAAGTTTTGTCTTAAATTCCTATCATTCCTCGGTAACTGGTTCCATTTTTATGTGGAAAGAAATCATTCTTTGTTGTATCACATTTACGAGTATGATGAAGTGCAGTGACATTCCATCAAAATGTTATTTTGATATAATAAGAATCAAACTTGTGATATGAAATATGTGAGCACATGTTCTCAAATTGCCCACAACCCAGATTCATCTTCAGATAATCAAATGGCTATGAAACAGGAAAAAGAATAGCATTGGAAACCAGATAATAAAACCTTGTATATACATATCAAAAGTATAAAGACATTTCTGCCAGCAAAGTACAGGTAAAAATAGATGAATGAAAGGAAAAATGGTACACATGACCTGTCACAAATCACTTGTAAATTGATAGTGGAATTCATAATTGGAAGGGGTAAGGACTAGATTTTGTCAGGGAAATCAGCAGCCTTTCCAGCAATATTTTTCTCTGATGCTCATGAGGCCATTTTGAATGGAGATCCTGATGTGCTCATTACTCCAGGCTGCAGCATCTGACAAAAGCAAAATATTAGTCCCAGACAAAGTGAATGTGCACTGACCTTGCTGCTGTTCAGCTACTGCATCCATGCCAGGTGATAAACAGTTGGCTCCACCTAGAGTCCAGATGTTTCCACAGCAAAGGGAAACTACCCATCCTCTGCTTTTTGTCTTCTCTCAATATCTTGCCTATTGTCAGTTCTCTCTAACAACCAAATTGGCTGCAGGAAATCTAGATGTTCTCCTTTATGGTAACTTGAAAGAAGAGATGAATGTTTCCTACAATCTCTGGCAGAGCCTATGTCAGTTCACAGTATGAAAGTTAATTTCTCTTCCTGTTAAACATGGAACAAAGAGAAAAATTATCTGACACAAGAAAAACATGTTGCAGTTCAAAAGAAAGAGCGCAGTATGAAGAAACAACATGTCTCCCTGTGACAAAGAATTATAAAGTCAAGAAAATATATAGAAAATTATAGTTTTGTTTATTTGTATTTGAATTTATTAAACTTAATATTACTTCTAAAACAACTCACTGTGTGCCAGGTGCTCTAAAGGGTATTACAAATAACAAATAACTTTTTATCACTATGATAAATTTTGTTATAATCCCCTTTTCACCGATTTTATTCTTAAGAAAAAAATCAAGAGCATATCTTACACAGGAAAATAGAGGTGGCAGACACAAAGAGAGAAGAATCTGAGATCAGAAAAGGATCATGGCTCCTGGGATAATATGTAGCACATAGTAGGAGCTCAACAAATATTTGTTGATTTGAATTTTGTTGACTTTGGAAGAGGATTTCTGATTTTAAAAATATATCAGATTGAGTTATTCAGATAGAAAGAAAAATCAGCACCAAAATAATAAAGAAGCTCAAAAAGTTCCCATATAATTAAAAATAAATGATAGAGGTAAAAATGAAAATAATGAGAGAAATAAGCATGGGTGAAATATTAACAATTCTTAATAATATTATAAACAGAATGCCAGGATGAAAAATGGAGGAGAAGCAGTGCTAAAGAATTGAGATTTTTTTATAAAAAGTTGAAGAAAATTTCTGTTTTAATATAAGCATTCACTATATACTAGGTTAAATTGATAATGGCCATGATGATAACTGACATTAAACTACATCAGGCATCCTTTGAGATATTTCAGGTTTGGTTCCAGACTACTGCAAAATCTCAATAAAGTGAATCACATGAATTCGTTGGTTTCCTAGTGCATACAAAAGTTATGTTTATACCAAACTGTAGTCTATTAAGTGTGCAATAGCACTATGTCTTAAAAAATGTACACACCATAATTAAAAAATACTTTATTGCTAAAATATGCTAGCCATCATCTGACAATGCAGGGCTGCCACAACCTTCAATTTGCAAAGTACCCAATATCTGTGAAGCACAATGAAGTGAAGAGCAATAAAACAAGGTATGCCTATAACAATAACGGTTCACTTCCAAAGTGCTCTATGTCTATAAACTCACTTAGTGTTCACAACTTATTAACCCTAGTAAAGCTTTTTAAAGGAGCTCTGTTATCAGCACTTTGCAGAAGCAGAAATTGAAGTGCCGGATGCAAGTTAGAGCCTGGATTCAAACCCACAGAGCTTTTCCCTGAGCCCTTCATTCTAATCACCTCTCTACCAAATTCTACTGATGAAAAGAGACCCACATCTTAGTAAAGTAACTGCACCTCAAGAATAACAACAACAACCACAAACGCTACACTTACTGAGGCAGAAATGTAAAAAACAAACAATACAAAAAAAAAAAAAGAAAAACAACTTGGTGCCTAATAAGATAGACATGAGAATTGTCAGACAAAAATAAGTGCCAAAGACAGTGAATCCATTTCCATAGAGTTTTGAGTAAAACAAACTGTGATTCAAATTTTATAGCTAGCCATGGACAATCTCAAAAATTTTACTTCTTGGAATAAAGAGTAATTCAAAGACATATTTAGAGCCAACAGTGAGGTAAATCAAGATAAGTTATTCAGTAATATGGAATCTTGGTAAAAGATGAACCAATTGTTAATAAAATATAAAGCTGTTAATAGATACATAAATTACAGTGTATATGTCAATATAACATTAGACACAGATGTTACATTATTAATTTAATCACTTATTCCATAATATTTACTGAGAGACAACTAGGTGCTTGGTCCTAGTGATTCAACAATGAATAAAACAGATATATCCTTCTCTTATGTAACTTACTTTTAATGAAGAGGGTGTGGTCACAATGAAAAAATCAGGTGTGATGAATGCTGTGAAGTAAAATAAAGCAGAGAAAGAGAATAAAGAGTGAGGGCAATGAAGAAAGGCCTTTGCGTTAAGGAGACTCTTGAATGGAAGAAATTAAAGGAGTGAGGCTTGCAGCTGTCTGGAGAATGAGCATCCCAGGAGGAAGGGACAGTAAGTACAAAGGACCTGGGGTTGACGAGTGCCTCGCTGGTTTCAGGGAAAAGAGTGAAGTGAGTGAAAGAAGTGAGTTAGGTTGTAAGATCAGAGAAAGAACCAGATTTTTAGGCCAGGAGTTGGCAAACTATAAACCCGTAGGTCAAATTCTGTCCACTGCCTTTTTTTTGTAACGAAAGTTTTTTTTTTTTGAACACAGACACATCCATTCATATGTTCCTATTGTCTATGGCTATTTTCATCCTACAATAGCAGAGTTGAGTAGTTGCATATTATGCTTATTGCCCACAAAGCTGGAAATATTTACTGACCTTTACAGAAAATTTTGCTGGAACCTGGTTTATGCCATTGTTAAGTTCTGGACTTTAATATGAGTGAGTAGAGAAGCCATGGAAGGTTTCTGAGCAGAAAGCTGATATTATCTGACTTATAAAGAAACATTACTGACACCATTTAGCAAATGGACTTTACTGAGGCAAGAGAAGGAGAAAGGGAGAAAGGGAGTAGCTGGTAGTTGGTAGGTTGTTTCCATAATCTAGGAGAAGTTATTCATGACTGTGTTGTACACCTGAAACAGGCAATATTGTAAATCAACGATACCTCAATTTAAAAAAAGAGAGAAGACTAACAGGGATGAGGTTAAAATAAACACAGCAGTTGGGATCAGTATACAATATTTGGGGGAAAATCTAAATGTGTTTGCCTCAGATTTTTACTAGATGATTTCCAGCTACTTTGTTGGTACAACAGTGCTGTGTGCCAAGCACTGTTCTAAATGTTGGGAATAGTGTGGTAACGGAAACACACCAACTCCCTGCCCTCCTGAAGTCCTGATGTGGACAATTGACACCTAAGCAACAAGTTCCTGATTAAATGCTAGTGAGGGTCTCCTGCACTCCCCAGTATGAAATTACTGGCTTGGTGCCTTGTGCTAGCAAATAATGTTGCTAATTCTACAGAGCATTTGTCATTCTTGATTAATATTATCTATAGCAACGTTTGTCTTTGCGCGCATTCTAGGTACTTCAAAACCCCTAGTCTCAGATGAAAACAAGAAGACAATCTTGAGCATATTCTAAGTTCCTTATGGAAATGGGTTAGCCTACTGCCTGGATTTGGAATCATATTAGGAACTTAACATTTCACAACAGAATGTCAATTCAGCTGCCTGAGTGTCTGAAATGTAAAGCATATGGATCGTTTTATCAACAGCACAAAATATTGGCATTTCAGACACTCATTAAAAATGTCAATCATAAATTAACTGTGATGCCAAAAACTTGCTTGAGACATCTGATATTTGAAAGATAGGATCTAAAAGATATATGAAGCATCCATTTCTCTAGCTAGGCAATCAAGAAACTAAAGCTCAAATTTTCATTTAGTTCCAAATCACATGACTTGAAGGAAAATGGAATTTGCTCTTGCCCTCACGCCATTATGCCTGTGCTTTCAGAGAATAAAATTTGATGGTTTGATGACTGTGTTCATTTATTCACAAATATTTATAAATTTATTTCCAACCATTATGCCAAATATAATTATAAAGCACATATTACTAATAAACTTGCTTTTTTTATAACAAAGAAGTGTTATAGTCAAGAACCTTAGCTCTGCACTTAAACTAAACATGAGTTTAAATCCCTCCTATCTTACTAATAAGCTATATCCTGTTAGGTGAATTTTATTGACTTTCAAAACATCAATGTTCTTATTTGTGAAATAGGGATAAAAACATGTGCCTGTTTCATAGAGCTCTCACAACAATTAAAAAAAAGATATTATAAGTGCTTAGCACTGTATGTGATGCCTAGTAAGTAGCTATTACGATCATGATCATTAAATTCTGATTATCATTAAGAATACTTTTTGTAATTTTTATTTTGGGATAATTGTAGGTTAACATTTAGTTTTAATAAATAAGTCAGAGAAATTCCATATGAACTTTACTCAGTTTCTCCCAGTCTCAACATCTTTCATTAACAGGAAATACACATTGATACATCACTGACCTTATTCAGATTTCGCAAGTTTTATATATACTCATTTGTGTATGTTTAGTTCTATGTAATTTTATCATAGATTTGTATGACCTAGACCATGGTCAGGATAATTGCATCGTAGGGATTCCTCTTGCTACCCTTTTAAAGTGAGAGCTCTCTCCCTCCCTCTTCCTCTCCCTAATACCCGTTAACCACTTATCTGTTCTCTATCTTTATAATTCTGTCATTTCAAGGATATTATATATCAATCCTAATCTCCCAGTTCGTCCCACCCTCCCTTTCCCCCTACCATGTGTAAAACAGATAACTAGTGGGTACCTGCTGTATAGCACAGGGAGCTCAACTCGGTGCTCTGTGATGACCTAGATGGGTGAGATGGTGGATGGTGGGGGGAGGGAGGTCCAAGAGGGAGGGGATATATGTATACATATAGCTGATTCACTCTGTTATACAGCAGAAACTAACACAACATTGTAAAGCAACTATACTCCAATTTTAAAAAAAGAATGTTACATAAATACGATACATAACCTTTTGAGTTTTTTTCATCACTCAGCATAATTCCTTTAAGATCCATCTAAATTTTCACATGTATGGAAAGTCTGTTCCTTTTTAAGACTGAGTAGTAGTCCATGGAGTAGATGAACTGTAGCACTATGTTTAACTCTTCATCCATTTAAATAATTTAGTTGTTTCCAGATTTGGACTATTAAAAATAAAGCTGCAATGAACATTTGTCTACAGGTTTTGATTGAACATAAATTTTCATTTCTCTGGAATAAATGTCTAAAAGTGAAACTGCTTGGTCATATGGTAAGCAAATGTTTAGTTTTTTAAGTAACTGTCATACTTTTTCCAGAATAGATGTCCAGTTTTACATTCCCACCAGCAATATATCAGGGATCTAACTCCTGGACATCCTTGATTGCATATGATGTAATCACTATACTATTTTTTAGCCATTCTTATTGGTGTGTAGTAAATATTATTGTTGTTTTAATTTGTATTTTCCTTATGACTAACAATACTGAATATATTTTCATGTGCTTATCTGATACCTGTATACCATCTTCAGTTAAATAACTGTTTTGTCTTCTGCCCATTTTCTAATTGGATCATTTGTTTCTTCACTGCTAACTAGAGAGCTCTTTACATATTCTAGATATAATTCTTTCCTTGAATATGTTACTTGCAAGTATTTTTTTCTGTTTGTAGCTCGATTTTTATCCTCTTTACAGAATCATTTACAGAGAAGAGTTTTTTTTTTTTAAATTTTGATGAGGTTCAATTTATCAATTTTTCCTTTTGTGAATTGTGCTTGTGGTAACAAGTCTAAGAACTTGCCACCTAGCCTTAGGTCCCAAAGAATTTCTTTTACATATTTTTCTAAAAGTTCTGCAGTTTTAGTGTTGCATGTAAGTTTGATAATACATTTTGAGTTAATTTTTGTGTTACAATGTGATATTTAGTTTGAGATTCTTTTTTGTCTTTTCTTTTTTTTTTTTTTGCCTATATAAATGTCCAATTGCTTCAACACTGAAAATTTACTTTACTTTGTCCATTGAATTGCTTTTGCATTTTTGTTGGTCTCAGGCACATATCTGTGGGTCGATATCTCAGTTCTCTATTCTGTTTCACCGATCTATGGGACTCTCCTCCACCAATACCCCACTGTCTTCATTATAGTCACTAAATAGTAAGTCCTAACACCAGACAGAGTGATTCCTCACACTTTATTCCCACTTATCGAAACCTTTTTTTTAAATATAAATTTATTTATTTATTTCTGGCTGCGTTGGGTCTTTGTTGCTGCAAGCAGGCTTTCTCTAGTTGTGGAGAGCGGGGGCTACTCTTCGTCGCGGTGCACAGGCTTCTCATTGCGGTGGCTTCTCTTGTTGCGGAGCATGGGCTCTAGGCACGTGGGCTTCAGTAGTCGTGGCTTGTGGGCTCTAGAGTGCAGGCTCAGTAGTTGTGGCCACGGGCTTAGTTGCTCCACGGCATGTGGGATCTTCCCAGACCAGGGCTCGAACCCATGTCCTCTGCATTGGCAGGCGGATTTTTAACCACTGCACCACCAGGGAAGTCTTCAAAACTTATTTTTTAGCTCTTCTAGGTCTTGTGTCTTCCCATATGAATTTTGAAATAAGCTTGCCTAGCCTGTAAAATCACTTGCTTTAATGCATTTTGATAGAAATTGCATTACAGTGCTGGGTTAATTTGGAGAAAATTAACATCTTTATCATGTTGAGTCTTCAAACCGCAAATGCAGTTTGTCTCTACATTTATTTATCTAGGTCTTCTTTGATTTCTTTGATCAGAATTTTGTAACTTTCAAGATACAAATTCTGGGGCTATTTTATTAGCTTTGTATCTGTTTCCTTTTTTGTTAAAGCAATTGTAAATGGCATTTTTTTGTTTGTTTGGTTTTTGTTTTTTTTGGTTTTTTTAACAATCAGTATTGTTAAAATGACCATACAAACCAAAGCAATCCACAGATTCAATGCAATCCCTATCAAATTACCAATGGCACTTTTTCACAGAACTAGAACAAAAGTTTTTTAATTTGTATGGAAACACAAAAGACCCTGAATAGCCAAAGCAACCCTGAGAAGGAAAAATGAAGCTGGAGGAACCAGGCTCCCTGACTTCAGATTATACTACAAATCTAGTCATCCAAACAGTATGGTACTGGCACAAACATAGAGAAACAGATCAATAGAACAGGATAGAAAGCTCATAAATAAGCCCACTCACTTATGGTCAATTAATCTATGACAAAGGAGGTAAAGAATATACATTGTAGAAAAGATGGTCTCTTCATTAAGTCATGCTGGGAAAACTGGACAACTACATGTAAAAGAATGAAATTAGAACATTCTCTAACACCATATACAAAAATAAACTCTAAATGGATTAAAGAGCTAAATGTAAGATCAAACACTATAAAACTCCTAGAGGAAAACATAGGCAGAACACTTTTGACATAAATCGCAGCAATATTTTTTTGGATCTGTCTCCTAGAGTAATGGAAATAAAAACAAAAAATAAACAAATGGGACCTAATTAGGCTTAAAAGCTTTTGCACAACAAAGGAAACCATGAAGAAAACAAGAAGACAACCTATGGAATTGGAGAAAATATTTGCAAATGATGTGACCTACAAGGTGTTAATCTCGAAAATATAAAAACAGCTCATACAGCTCAATATCAAGAAACAAACAGCCCAATCAAAAAGTAGGCAAAAGATCTAGATAGACATTTCTCCAGCAAAGACATACAAATGGCTAACAAGCACATGAAAAAATGCCCAACATCACTAATTATTAGAGAAATGCAAATCAAACTACAATGAGGTACCAGCGCACACTGGTCAGAATGGCCATCATGAAAAAGTCTACAAGTAATAAGTGCTGGAGAGGGTGTGGAGAAAAGGGAACCCTCCTACAGTGTTGGTGGGAAAGTAAATTGGTGCAGCCACTATGGAGAACGGTATGGAGGTTCCTTTAAAAACTAAAAATAGAGTTACCATATCATCCAGAAATCTCACTCTTGGGCATATATCCAGCATTGGTTTTGTTTGTTTATTTGTTTTTTAATTTCAGTTTCCACATGTCTTTTGTAATGTATAGAAATGTGATTTATATCTTGATCTTATATCCTGCAACCTTACTGAACTCACTGCTTAGTTCTAAGAGTACTTCATAAAATATGGACAGTTTTACTTCTTCCTTAAAATTAATATACCTTTTATTTCCTTTTCTTACCTTAAAGTACTTTCAGCAGTATGTTGAATAAAAATGGTGGAAGTTAATATCCTTGCCTTTTTCCTGGATTTGGTGGGAAAATATTCAGTCTTTTACCATTAAGTAGGATGTTCTCTGTAGATTTTTTGTGGATGCTTCTTTTTTTTTTTTAGATTTCTATTTTTTTTATTGAGGTATAGTTAATTTACAATGTTGTGTTAGTTTCGAGTGTACAGCAAAGTGATTCATATATATATATAAATGTATATACATACATATATATATATTCTTTTTCAGATTCTTTTCCATTATAGGTTATTACAAGATATTGAGTATAGTTCCCAGTGCTATACAGTAGGCCCTTGTTGTTTATCTATTTTATATATAGTAGTGTATGTATGTTAATCCCAAACTCCTGATTTATCTCCCCCACCCCAACTTGCTATCCCCTTTGGTAACCATAAGGTCCATTTATGTGGATGCTTTTGAATCAAGTTGAGGAAGTATATTGGTTTGATGGGGCTACTACAGCAAAGTACCACAAACTGGGTGCTTTAAACCACAGAAATTTATTTCCTTACAGTTCTGGAGACTAGAGGTCCAAGACCAAGGTGGTGGTAGGGTTTCTTTCTTCTGAGGCCTCTCTCCTTGACTTGTAGATGGCTGTCTTCTCCCTGTGTCTTCACATGGTCTCTCTTCTGTATGTGTCTGTGTCCTAATCTCCTCTTCTTGTAAGGACACCAGTTATGTTGGATTAGGGCCCACCCCAATGACCTCATTTAACCTTAATTATCTCTTCAAAGACCCTATCTCCAAATAGTCACATTTAGAGGTACTAGGGTTAGGATTTCAACATATGAATTTGAAGGGTTGGGAGAGAGACACAATTTAGCCCATGACAGGAAGTTCCTGTCTATTCCTTGTTTGCTATGAGTTTTTATCATAAATGAGTGTTGAATTTTGTCAAATCTTCTTTTCTGGATCAGTTGATATGACTACATATGTGGTGGATTGCAATGCATTATGTTTTAATGTTGAACCAGCCTTGCATACCTGGAATAAATCCACTTTGGTCATAGCATATAATTCTTTTCCTACATCGCTAAATTCAACTTGCTAATACTTTATTGAGAATTTTTACACCTAAGTTCATGAGAGATATTGGTCTGTAATTTTCTTTTTTTGTATTCTGTCTACTTTTGATATCAAGGTAAGAGTAGACTCATAGAATTCATTGGAACATATTCCCCCATCTTCTGTTTTCTAGAAGACATTGCATAAAATTGTGTTAATTATTTGTTAGAATTCTCCAGTGAAATCATCTAGACTGAAGATTTCTTTTTTGGGAAAGTTTAAATTAAAAATTTAATTTCTTCATTGGTTTTAGGACTATTCAGATCTTCTATGTTATCTTTTTGAGTTTAGTAAGTTGTCATCTTGGGACCCTTCTAAATTGTATATTTTATGAGTGTAAAATTACTGACAGTAATTCTTCATTATCCTTTTGATACTGGCTGGGACTGTAATGGATATTCCTGATTTTTTCCCTAATATTGGTAATTTCAGTCTTTTCTCTTTTTATCTGTGTCCATTTTCCTGAGCTTTTTCAATTTCACTTATTTTTTTTTTAAAGAACCAGCTTTTAGCATCATTGATTTTTCTATTGTTTCCTCTTAAAAATGGAAACTTTTATTGATTTTTGCCTTAATCTCTATTAATTCCTTCCTTTGGCTTGCTTCATGTTTATTTTATACTAAAAAATTTTTTTTCCTGAAGGGAGAATATAGGTCATTGATTTGAGACCTTTCCTTGTTTCTAATGTAAACATTTAGTGCTATAAATTTCCCTCTTAGCACTGTGTTAGTTGAATTACATGTATTTTGATATCTTATATTTTCATTTTCATTCATTTCTCCATGTATTTTTAAAACTTTCTTTTGACACTTTCCATTGGACCTGTAGATTAATTAGAAGTGTGTTGTTCATTGTCATATGTTTGGAGATTTCCTCTTGTCCTTCAGTTATTGACTTCTACTTTGATTCCATTATAGTCAGAGAACATAATCTGAACAATTTAGTTCTCAGGTTTGTTGAGGTTTGTTTTATGGCCCATGATATGGTCTATCTTGGTGAATAGTTTTTGAAAACAATGTATATTCTGCTGGTGTTGGCTGGAGTGTTCTGTGTGTCAGTTAGGTCCTGGTGGTTGTGTGTAATCCATTTTTTCTATATCCTTTTTGATTTTCTGTTCAGTAGTTCTATCAGTTACCAAGAAGGGGATGTTGGAGTCCCTGACTGTGAATATGGGTTTGTCTATTTCTTTTATCAAGTTTATCTGTTTTGCTGTGTATTTTTAGGCTCTGTTGTCTGGTGCATACACAATTTAATATTGTTATGTCTTTATGATTGATTGATCCTTTTATCATTATAAAAATACATTTTAATGGTAATTATTAATCTTGTTGTCTTGTATATGTTTTAAGGGATCTTAGGGAATGTAATCTACATACATTAATAATTAAATAGGGAAGGTTCAAACCCCAGTGCACTAGTTAAGACAGGTTATTTTAACTTTAGCCAAAGTAACTGGAAATACGTTTTTTGGTGTAGCATAATAAGACACCAAAAAAGAGACTCTTATTCCTTGTGCAAAGAATTTTATATAGTAAATATCTAGCTTGTTCATTCATAAATTAATAAAATTAGTCTTGTGTGTGTGTTGGTGCATATGTGTACATATATTGAGCAGCTATTGAATAAGAAAGGTCTGCTTACTATGCATATAGAAAATGATAGGCACACTTGCAGTGTGACTGTGATATCACCTAACAAATTCTTCTAACTAAGCTATCAGTAAACTCCTTGGCTATAAATGGCAAGAGATAAGCAAAAGATAAAACAACTCCGGTTATAATCTGAGCCTCTCATCTTTTTTTTTTCCCTGAAATTTTATTTTATTGAGATACAATTAACATACAGCACTGTATAAGTTTAAGGTATACAGCATAATGATTTGACTTACATATGTTGTGGAATGATTACCACAGTGAGCTTAGTTAACATCCACCATATCATCTAGATCCCCCCCAAAAAAAAAATGAGGTATTTTTTTCTTCTGATGAGAACTCTTAGAATCTACTCTCTTAACAACTTTCATATATACCATACTGAGCCTCTCATCTTTATGTTTCATGATGATATTAAGTAATCAACTAATACCTGTAATAATTATGTTGTCAGTTATTATAAAATTTACTTCAAGCCTTACATTTTCTTTTTTTCCACTAATGGATGCAAACAAACAAACAAATAAACTAGTATGAGTAAAATGGTAGGGACTGAGCATCTTGCTTCTAGATTTAATGTTTTAATGGCATGTATCACAGTGATAGAAAAAGAGGTTTGTTACATTTTATAAGATGAAACTAGTTGCTGTAAGAAAAAAGTAATGCTTCTATCTAAAACCATGTATTAGTTTTGGACAGTCCTTGCTTTTAGGTGGAATCTTTTACAAATTCTGTGTTTTATGTTTGTTTTTTATTTCAATTTTAAAAACCAATTTGTTTAATTTATTCTACAGATTACCAATTACATCTTCACAAACTTGAAAATGCAGAAGGTGATTTGTATTGATGATTATGGTGATCACATCGAAGTCCCCAGGGCCACTTCAGTTTATCTTGATTTATTACAGAGACAAATAAATGGCTGAATGGTATAGAATCAGATCAGCATCAGGACCAACATTGTCCTATTCATTTGTAACCACGAGTTGAGTGTGTATCTGTGTGTGCCTATACCACCATCTTCATAGTTTAAAAACTTTGTTTTAAAGTAGTGAGACTTTTCAGCACAACAGTCCTCCATCCTCCTCTTAGACCTCTTCCCTTCAGTGATTCTGTATGGCGCCTTGTACATTCTATGGAATACTTTCCATGGAATGATCTGAAACCATGCTACCTTATATTTGACTTTTGGTGTGTCAGTCAGTAGATAACCTGTATACTTGAGATGTTCAATAAATACTTGGTAACTATGGTAGTTGAAGTTTTATATCTATACCTATATTTGTATTGTTATCTATATCAGGCTCAGAGTGGGAGACTTGTGTGGTGATACCTGAAAGGGGAAGAAATCCAGTTCTTATTTTCAGAATCTTTTTGTATCTAGGACTGATTTCCAAGAACACTGTGGTTTAGGTCAAAACCACTTGAGCTGTAGAAGCTGAAAAATAAAATTAATCTGTGTCTAATACTTCTTATAGAGTTTAAAATGCCATATTAAAAGTTTTTGACAATTAGAATAAAACATTAAATGACAGTATGATTTGTGGGACTCTACAGCACCAGCTGCCCATGAACAGTCTCTAATAATCAGCAGGAAAGGAATGAATCTTGACCTTGGTTAGTTAACTCAACATCAGAAACTAAATTTCAAATTTCCTTTGAACACCCATTGTCGACTCAGTAAATTTTGGTCACTGCCTAACAGGTTCTGTATGAGATGAGAAGGTAAATAAGTTTGTATTAGCTATCTCTTGTCACACAAGAAATGACTCCCCAAAATTAGTGGCTTAAAACGATGAACATTGGTTATTTCACAGTTTTTGCGAGTAAGGCATCAGGGTGTAACTTATCTGGGTCCTCTACTTCAAGGTCTCCCAGAAGACTCCAATCATGGTGTAGGCTGGGGGCTGTGGTCACATCTGAAGATGTGACTGGGAGAGGACTTGCTCCAAGCTTATGCGTGTGCATACTGATAGGATTCAATTCTTCACCAGCTGTTGGTTGAAGGTCCTCCCTAATCCTTTGTCATGAAGGCCTCTTTATAGCATGGATGAAAACATGGGAGACAGCTGGATTCCCTGTGAGTGAGCAAGAGAGGGCATTCAAGGCTGATCCCTCTTTTTATAACCCAGTCTTGGAAATACTGTCCCATCACTTTTGTTTCATTCTATTCAAGTCACTAGGTTTAGGTCACACTCAAGGGGAGAGGGTTATAATAGGGCATGATAAAAAAGAGGGAGGGGTTATTGGGAGTCATATTAGAGGCTACCTATACCACAAGGGCATTGTTGTCAATGCTGATGTAAACAAATTATTTTCTTTAAAAATCCATTTGATTTATTTCTCTCATACTTGTAATTAAAGAAAATACATGTAAATGAATAGGAGAACAGACACACCCTGAAGATAATCCTGTTTTGTCAATATAGGTAGCTGTGGGGTAGGATGGGAAACTAACCATATGAAACAAGAAGATCAGTCAATTTAAATGCTACAGATGTACACTGTTTCACATTCAGAATAGCCATTTCAATTAAATATTTTAAAATGTCAGCAGATTCCATGAGCATTTAAGATTATTTAAAATTCAACAAAAAAAATCAATCTTGGAATTCCTGACTTTTTAATAATTTTGATAGCATTGATTTTTCCAGTATTGGGGTGAAAGATATCCGGTTTCCATGTTTTGTCTTTATACCAAATTGTTGAACAAAGTGAAGTCAACATCATACCAAAAAAAGATAAAATGGCTTTGCATAAAATGATAGGGGATTATTTCATTAGTAAAAAACCACATTTACACACCTCAGAAAATCAAGGTGGTGTTAATTTGTTTTTAATTTTTATTTCGTTGTTGTTTGCTGTTAGTTCTTAGATAAAGCATAACATTTTTCCCCTGAAAGGGCCCCTGTTTTTAGTTTAATTAGAATGCCAATTTATTTTATTAACAAAATAATTTGTCCACAGAGTCCACTAAGATAGAATATAACCATAATTACAAATATCAGGTGATTGTGATACCTTCTTTCTTTCTATGACTTCAGATTTTGGAATCCAAGATTACATTGTATTGATTTTGTTTGGTAAATCTCTTATTGTTGTTGTGTGCAATATTGAACCACTGAATCCCTTCCCTGCTGTGCAATTAAATGTGTTACCATTGTCTCATAATGAATATGCTGCCTAACAATGGACTCCTTTATAAACACAACAATAACATTTTGAATTTCATCATTATGAAAGATTAGAAAAGTAGAATTTAATTCCCAGGGTTTTAACGTTAATACAATACTAGCTAAAATATTTACATTTTCAGTGCCAGTTTAATTAAGCATATTCATTGTCTTGAATCAAAACATAATTTGCACTGGGTTTAAGTATTTCAGCGTTATATTTGTACAGAGTTTGAACACTGTCACGGAGGGTCCTGAGAGTTAATTTTAAACACCAGCAAATGAGTCATTTTAAGCTAACCCAAGCTTAAAATGCATTGCAACACAGCTTTACATTTCCTGACAAATTGAATTCCAGCCAGGTGTCACTCTTTAGAATCCGCAAGGTTTATCTCTGCCCTTTTTGCTCTGGCATATGCTTTTGACATACCCAGAAAATTGTGTGATAGAAACCTGTGGAGTGGTAATACCCTCTACAGCAGGGGTCAGCTGTAAAGAACTATTAATGAGACCTCCCATAAGCAAACCATTCTGAACAGTGACTGTGGTGGAGGAAACAAAAAGAGATATGATCTGCTATTATATATTGCATACAGTGCAAGATTCTCTTATAACCCATTCTTAAGAATGTTCTTCCAAAAAGTGAAAACAAGCTGATTTTTCTGTCCATCTCTCCCATGGGAAAAGTATTTGACCTTTTTTAAATTTTTATTTTTCCTTTCAATTTGAGAAGTGTCCAATATTTTCTTTTATTGATGTTTCACAATGGGTATGTCATCTACTGTCTATCTTCATTAAAAATACATGTCACTCTTTGAAGACATGTACCAGAGCACTTGAACTGAAATCAATTAATATTTAAATAACTTGCAATCAACTGTTCCTAGTAGATCCCACCCTGTAGGTTTATCTGGAGTGAGAATAATGAAGAACAGGAAAGGGAATAACTACCTACAATAAGTAAAAACGATCAAGTAAAAATGAAGTTGGATGTTCAGCCCATAAATTCTTCTTAAAATGAAATCTGCTGGAAATGCAATATTATGTTTCAAGAGAAGCACTGAGATCATATTACTTACATTAATCCACAAGAAATAAACAGAATATGCTGGTACATGAGGCAGGAATTAAGGCTATGACTAGATGACCTGGATAACCATTTAGTGGTTATCTATTAGCTAATTTGTTTAGATGTGATATTTGATGATTATTTCTCATTTGTATCTTTGTTGACATTTAATGTTATGTTTATTTATGTTATAGGTAACCACCTTCCAAATAATGCATTCATTAATATACAAAACTTTAGAATTAAGTTATGCTCAAACCCAACAAGTGAGAAAGTAGAAAAGTTTCCAAAACATCTAGCATGTTGCAATATGCTTCAAATTTCTTGACTCTGACATAATTTTTCTCCAGTTTGTTGGGTGTAAATAACGCACACATAGAATTTTTCAACTCAGCATACCATATATGAAGATATAATTCCTTATTACATTAAATTTAAAACTAGGGAAAAATACCTCTTTAGCTTTTTATAAAATATGCTTAACAATATTGTAAAGTTGTGTATATCTATAATCTATTTGTGTCTGTCTCACTGACCCCAAATATGAATAAATGGGATAAAATGCAGTGAAATAAGATAAAGGATTAGTGCATAAGTCACCGCATAGTGAAATGCTGACTTATGGAGTAGAGCTACCCAAAGATTGCACTGTTTCTTCTTCCCGTATCACAGGTCTCCTTGACTATTCTAACCTGCCTTTCTGTCCAGTCTTAACTCAAGTTCAAGGACTCAGAATGAAAGAATTTTCACTTATAGACCTCCCTCTCCTTGCCCCATCCTAATTCTAAGATGATAATACTTATGACCCTGAGAGGCTGTATTAAATGTGACAAGTTAGTGTGTGTGTGTGTGTGTGTGTGTGTGTGTGTGCGCGTAATGACATCATTCTAACTGTGTTTTCAATGACTTACATATAGGAACAAAGCCTTAGAAATTTACCCTTTCAGGAAAAAATGAAGTTCTTTTTTGTAATTTTTGTAATTCATCAGTAGGTAAAACAATCTCACTTACTTTGATTAGATGAGTTTTGAATAGATTTAGGCAATCCCGACTCTCAAATACCCCTTTTCTGAGCTTCCCTGTAGCTTTGATGTGCCAGGTGATGTACCGTGAAAAAAGTCCACCATGGATGAAACCCAGCTCCTGCCCTCAATGGGCTGCATTTCCGTAGGGAGGGACGGACATGTGCATAACTCTGTGGGGTTAAGTGTTGGTGTTCCTGGCTCTCTTCCCCTTACAGTCCTCTAAGTGTCTTTCTGGAGTCTCAAAATAAACACCATGAATAAATTTCCAAAAGTTCAAACCTAAGAAAGAAGTGTTAAGTAGTAAAGAAGATTAGGTGGATGCAGTCTGGTGATATTTTGTAAACCATTGGCTGACTAAAACCTTATTTTTTCCTGTTTTGAGAAATAATTAACATACATCACTGTATAAGTTTAAGGTGTACAGCCTGATGGTTTGATTTACATGCATTATGTAATGATTACCACAAAGGTTTTGTTATTATCCATTGTCTCATATCGATACAATAAAAGAAAAAAAATTCTTCTTGTGATGAGAACTCTTAGGATCCACTCTCTTAACAACTCCCCTGTAAACCATACAGCAGTGTTAACTGTGGTCATCATGATCTATATTATATTTCTAGTACTTATTTATCTTAAAAATGGAATATTGTACCTTTTAACCACCTTCCTCCACTTCTCCCTCCCACCCCTTGCCTCTGGTGACCACTAATCTAATCTCTTTTTCTGTGATTTGGGAGTTTTGTTTTTGTTTTTTTTTAGATTTCACATATAAGTGAGATCATACAGTATTTGTCTTTCTCAGTCTGTCTTATTTCACTTAGCATAATGTCTTCAAGGGCCATCTATTTTGTCACAAATGGTAAGATTTCCCTGTTTCTTTTTTTTTTTTTTTTTTTGTGGCTGAATAGTATTTCATTGTACATATATACCACATCTTCTTTATCCATTCATCCATCAGTGGATATTTAGGTTGTTCTTGGCTATTGTAAATAATGCTCCTATGCACATGAGGGTGCAGATATATTTTTGAGTTAGTGTTTTCATTTCCTTTGGATATATTCCCAGACGTGGAATTGCTGGATCATATAGCAGTTCTATTTTAGTTTTTGAGTAGTCTCCATTGTGTTTTTCGTACTGGTTGTCCCAATTTACAATCTGCCCAACAGTGCACAAGAGTTCCCTTTTCTGTACATCCACACTAGCATTTATCTCTTGTCTTTTTTATAGTAGCCATTCTAACAGGTGTGAGATTATATTCATTGTGGTTTTAATTTGCATTTCTCTAGTGACTAGTGATGTCAAGCATCTTTTCCTGTACTTGTTGGCCACTTATATATCTTCTTTGGAAAAGGACTAGTCAGGTCTTTTGCCCATTTTTATTGGATTTGTTTTGTTATTGAGTTGTATGAGTTTTTTGTATATTGTGGATATTAACCCCTTATCAGATATATGTTTACAAGTAATTTTTTCCCATTCTTTAGGTTGTATTTTCACTTTGTTGATGGTTTCATTTTCTGTATAGAAGATTCTTAGTTTGATTAAGTCCCACTTGTTTTTTTGTTTGTTTGTTTTGTTTTTGTTTTTGTTTTGTTGCTTTGCTTTAGGTACGATTTCCAAAAAGTCATTACCAAAACTCATGTGACAGGAGTTCTTTTCCTATGTTTTTTTTCTAGGAGTTTCATGGTTTCAGGTCTTACATTTAAGTCTTTAATCCACTTAGAGTTAATTTTTGTGCATGGTATAAGATCCAAAACCTATTTTTAACTTTTGGAACAGCTTTTAACTGAAAGTAGGAAGCACAGGGGTCACCAAACACACAAAACACACAGGAGTCACTTCAGTGGTTCTTCATCTTTTTTTTTGTTTTACATGACCCTTTGACAGCATGAATCATTCCACTGAACACTTGTATACAAACAATTACATGAACTAAAGATTCTCAACATGTCCTTTACTGAAAAACAACAAATGAAAATTATAATGACATGAACTATGTGGAGATTGTTAAAATAATAATGGAGTAGAAGGAGATGCTAGTAGTATCATCCAACATGTGGGATGATTAAATAATATTTAAAATACAACATTTAAAACATTGATTAAATTTTATTTCTCTTTATCCTACATTGAATTTGTATTATTCAGTTGTTGCAATTTAGCTTGTACATAGGTACAATGGGATAACATCAAAGGAATCTGTTTAATTGCTCATGTACTTGCATTTCCGTATAGTTGTCAAAGCATAAAGTCCTTAAGTGAATAATTACTTTATCACGGAACTAATAAAAAGAAACACAGATTAATTCAGTTATTTGCTATTTTGCTTTACATTAGTTAATTAATATCTCCTGATACATATATCTATCTACTTATACTCATTTATAGTCATGAATTAAAATGCTTTTGAAATGTCTATAGCAAATGTATTAATATTTGAGCTGCAGCCAACTTAAGAAATGTATTAAAACCCAGTGAGACTTTAGGTTAACATTATTTCCAGATGACATATCCTACAAGATTTAGGAATTTTATTCTATTTCACATTAAATTGAAGTTCTCATTTAGAGTTTATGGGATTATAATCCAAACAAATAACCTAGTATTTTTATTCTTTGTGTATAATAAGGTTTGTATTATACCAACTATGTATACTTCCAGGGCTTCCTCTATCCTTTTAAAAACAAGAAAGGCTGACAATCTTTACTCCTTGAGTTATAGACCTGAAGATGAAGCAGTGAAAGCCTCCAAAGGGGAAAACCTCCCTTGGTTAACACAGCTTCTCCGATAACTGTTCTAAAGTTGTACCTTTCACTCTGGGGCAGCAGCAAATGAACCTTTCCATGGTCCTTTCTCCAGTAATGACAGATCCCAAGGTTTTGGACTTGATTCCTGACAACTTTACCTAAATTTTGGAGCAAAGAGAAGAATCTTAAAATCATGTTTGCAGGACATATGTTAAGTTAATCATGAATATCTTTTAAGTCAGTGATCCCCATTCTAATGATTCCCCTATAAAAAATGAATTGAAAATACATAAAATGTTTTATATGGGAGTGTAAATTGGTGCAGCCACTGAGGAAAACAGTATGGAGGTTCCTCAAAATAATAAAAGAAGAACGACTATATTTCAAGGTATATATCCAAAGGAAATGAAAACAGAATATTGAAGAGATATCTGCACTCCCATGTTTATTGCAGCACTTTTCACAATAGTCAAGACATGGAAATAACCTAAGTTGTCCATCAATGGATGAGTGAATAAAGAAGATATGGTGTGTGTGTATGTGTGTGTGTGTGTGTGTGTGTATATATATATATATATATATAATGGAGTGTTATTCAGCCACGAGAAAGAAGGAAATATGGACATTTGAGACAATATGGATGGATCTTGAGGAAATTTTGCTAAGTGAAATAAGCCAGACAGAGAAAGACAAATACTGCATGGTATTATATGTGGAATCTTAAAAATAAAATAAAATAAAAGTCATATTCATAGAATCACAGGGTAGAAAAGTAGTTTCCAGGGGCTGGCAGGGAGGAGGAAGGAAAGCAGGAAGAGTCTGGTAAAAGGGTAATACAAACTTTCAGCTATAAGATGAGTAAGGTCTAAAGATCTAATGTAAAACATGGTGACTATAGTTGATAACTGTACTATATAATTGAAATTTGCTAAGACTGTAGAACTTAAATGTTATCAAAAATAAAAACATAAATAGGTAAAGTGATATGTTAATGAATTAAATGGTGGGAATTATTTCACAATGTATACATATATCAAATCACCATGACACCACAAATATCTTACAATTTCATGTCAAATTTAACTCAATAAGCTGTAAAAAAGCTTTATATTATATGATTTCCACATTATTTATAGTAAAAGTTAAAATAAGTTGTGTACCCAAAATTAATGGTATATTATGGTTGAAATAAAATATTTATAGAGGCTAATACAATGAAAAATGCTTATGTTAGATCAGATTAAATTCAACAATTAGCATGAACATTAAAAAAATAGTTGTTTTCTTAAAGCAACAGTAAATATTGAAGACATTTACTTTCCACTTATTATAAAGTTGAAAAAAATGTTATGTGGCTAATACACATTTTGTTTTCTGAATTGTGACCAAGAAGGGTTATTTTCAAAAGAATCTTTACCACCATATATCAGGGACAATTTAGATATAGGTAGCATAAAAGATAATAACCCTAAAGAGTGATATTCATATTTCCTTTAACCCTCACAATGTCATTATGAATGAAAAGTTTTTTTTAATTCTAGGTTTAAAAGGGTGTTTAAGTTATTATAAGAAGTAGTGCATGGATTTAAATTAATGTTGTGTATAAAGATAGAAGTTCAGTGGATTTGGTTATTCAGTGTTTTAGAATACGGACATACACAAAAAGAAATTTAAGATCATAGACTTAAGAGATAACGAGAAAGAAAGATGGAGAAAGTGAGAGAAAATGACAAAGACGAGAGGAAAAAATATGTGTGTGTATATGTACATATATATATACATTATAACATAAAACATAAAAACATCTAAAAAAAAGAAATAATGTGGTTCTTATCAAAGGTTTAAGTACCATTTGGAGCATGAAACATATTTGGGGAAAATGTGGGAGTTTGTTAAAGGAAAATTAAATTTTAAGCAAGCTTTCAAAAAAATCTTTCTGATGAGGCAATCTATTTGATTAAGGATTCAGGGGTAGGAACATTAAAGCTAGGTAGTTCAAAGCACTCAGACTATCTCAGAGTGGCTTTGCTCTGAGAGCAAGCACAGAATTTATTTGATGCACCCTTTCTTTCTCCAGTGTCTACAATTTGCGTTCTAAATGAAAGACAGGAAACATACACATCAAGATCTTTTTTTGGAACAAAGTATGGAATACAAATTATGCTAGCTTAAAATTGTTTAAGTGATTGATTTCTATTTTCCCCTCAATTTGTATGTTTTCTGTTGCCTTATGAGAATGAAGAATTTCTATCAGTTAAAAAGAGAAGTGCTTGTTTTGGATGTGACAAATTTCTAAAGAATAAGAATCATATCAAAGGACTGCATTATCACATAATCAGGGGGTGGGGATAGCACCTTAAACACAGAACGAACTGCATTGCCTTTTCTTATACAGAAGAAGTTACGGTTGAACAAATGGCTACTTTCTCAGCAGCTCTGTTAGATGCTTAGGTGCTAATGTTTCTAAATGAAAAGGGTAGAAGTGCCACAGCTCTTTTAGGGACGTTAGTGCTCAAAGAAGCTAGTGTATAATTAGCTTTTACATGACTCACTTTTAATATAGCTAGTCATTAACCAAGACTTACTTTGGAGCTTTCCTTTTTTAAAAACACTTTATATTTTGGCTTCTAAAACTAAATGCTTTGTTTCTGGGAGTCCCAGAAAATATATTTTTTGTTACTGTAAAAGAATAGAATACTGGAACTTTGAGCAGTGTATCAGTGATATTTTCCCCCTATAGAAAAGCCGTGAGAAATGTGTTGCACTATCATAAGACCACCTGAAAAATAGCAGTATTGTTTGGTTTATAATAAATACAGAGATCTAAATAGAATTTTACCCGTGTATTGTTTTAAATTAATGCCCAAGCCTTTTTATAATCCTCATTTTAGAATGTGAGGACTCTATTATGATCTGGGGTAGGTATTTATTACTTTTTGTTTTGTTTTGTTTTTAATTTGTTTTTAATAAGGAATTGCAAAATCTTGTCGGTGCTGATCGTTTGACCAGTAGGTGGCAGCATAGCTCTTTGGTTGCTCGGAAGAAATGTTCTCTAAAGTAGTCAAAAGAACTCTTCTTTCAGTGATTAAAAAAAAAACAAAACCTTTTCTGTCTGCTGCATATGCTCCTTTTATTCTCACACCATATTCATGCATGGGTGTATAATATTTAGGTATTAGTTTTACAGAAGGTTAGCAATCTGCCTTATCAGATAGATTCTGTGATATGTAGGCTGTATTTACAATATAATTTTGATTTTTAAATCAGAACATTTTAGACCATAAAGGGATACTTCTAAACTCACTACTTCACCCATATCATTTTACATATTAAAAAAACATAGAGTCCCAGAAAGATAGAGTGATGTATCCAAGATCAACCACAGGTAGTTTCAGAAATCAATTCATCCTCCTCTCTCAGTAAAAACTTACCTGCAACAAATTTTCTTTTGCACAAATGTTGAAATCTGAACTACAGAGTATAGACAACTACTCATATTTTATTTTGTTCATATTTTAAAGTAAAATCTCTCTCTCTCTCTTTTATTTGGTAAGTTTAGATTAAACTGTATGGAAAGACCATTGATAAGCAGCAGTATTTTTTCCTGACCACTGACATTCCTAATCCAATAACAACATCAGATTAGGTGACGAGACAATGCCAGCTGATAGGACAGTTTTAAATGATGAGATGTTATCTTATTAACCACTTGTCTGCGATCTCTCAGAATGTTTATAGTTGCTCTTCAGAAGGTGTTTATCTCTCTGAGCTTAAAGGCAAAGTTGTTACTGTGGGAAAGGACGCTGACAAACTGCCCCTCCTTCCCTCTCAGGACTGGCGCTGCTCCTGGTGCCGTTTCACCACAGCGCACAGACTCCAGGCTGTTCCTAGAGGCCGCCAAACATAGTCCAGGCCAGACCCAAGCTTTTGCATTCGCTAAAGCACTCTGGCTTCAAATATCGTCAAGGATTGCTTGCTTGTCTTCTTTAGGTTTGGGCACAAATATTACCATTGCAGGGAAAGTACATGATTATCTTACATAAAATGACAACTGCCCCCTTGTTATTTTTCCAATCCATTTTCTCTGCTTTAATCAGTAGTTCTTTTGGCTACCATAAATTTGAAAACACTTCTTCCCAGCAACCAAAGAACTATATACTATTATCCACATAGGCAAACAATATGTTTTATTTATTTATTTATTTATTTATTTATTTATTTATTTATTAGTTTATTGTCATTTATCCCACTAGACTATAAGCCTCAGTGTGCCCCAGACTTTGGCTATCTTGTTTTCTTCTGTATCTCCAAAACCTAGAGTAGTCCCTGGCAAATAGTAATAACTCAACAAATTGAATGTTGGACTTTTTCCTTTCACAAAAAATAAAGCTCCTGGGGTCCTTGGAAGGAAGCTGTAAACAAGAGGATGCTACTTTTTAAGGTCTAATTAACATAGAGCTTATTTCCTAAATTATTTGTAATTCATACAAAGTATTACACGTCTTGTTTTGGCAAGTTCCTACATCTTTGCTAGTAATTGATGACTATTGCAAGGAAAAATAAATGAAAACATTAATAACGTATTATGCTTTCCAGATATTTGGTGAATTTCTTTTTTTCCTTCTTATTCTATTTTTTCTTCCTCTTCTTCTCTTTTTTAAATAATTATATAATAAAATACATGAGGTCAAACTAATGAAGACATCTTGGAATTTTAATAATCTCAAGTTTAGATACAGAAAAATAAAATATGGGGTTTATTTTTAATCTTGAGTCATAGTATTGACCTTGACAAATGTGTTAATGTGCTGCCCAGCCTGAGGTGAGCAACTCTGCAAGTTTTGTGTGCACAGCCTCATTTGACTAGAATGCTCCTTGGTAGTAAGAAGGCTTATTTTCATGACTAATCACATACCATTGGTACCTTGTGGCTTTGTGACTGTAAACCACCTAATCTAGCCTACAAATCAGTGGCAAGTGATGTCAGAAGAAATAATGCTAATGATGTGTGTGGCATTTTTCCTGTTATGTGAATATTGATCCAGGGTTCTCACATTCAGTTTGTAGGAAGAATTTTATTACATGAAACACTCTCTTATGGAAAACATAGATGCCAGATCCTTTGCTTTGGGGTTATTCCAGACCCTCATATGTGTAAAATGCTATAATCTATAGTGAGAAAAATATATTAAGCAAGCTTAATCAGTTCACATTAAACTCACATACCCCTATTCATTTAAGTTCAATGATATGAATTTTTTATTATGAAAGAATGAAACCTTTTATTCACACAGACTACCTATGAACACATTAATTGCTCCAATAATAGGCTTGTTTATGATGTTACCAACAACAAAGAACTAGTAAAAAGGAACTCTCATTGTCACAAAAATAAAATTGAATAAAGTAAAATGTATATTTCCTCATTTAAATCATGAGCAATTGATATTGCTCACTGTGAACTATTTTTCTTAAAAAGAGTGAGATGAAAGAGCAGATCATGAGATGAAGGCAGTTTTACATCCATATGCATACATGGCCAGTTCCGTCAGAAAATAGTATGGGGAATGAGAAGTGAAGAGTTATCAAAATGTCTGAAATCACTCTATCTTGCCTTGAAATGAGATCTGGATACTTTATATAGGAATGCAATTAGCCACTAGCCAGTGTCCAGAAATGTGGAAGAAATATGATGCAAAAATGGTAATGATATCAAAAATTTCCATTTTTATCTAAAATTTGAAGAATAAAATGAATTCACAAAGAATACGTTTGCATTACAGAGGCATACACTTTTTGGAGTGGTATTTACTATGTGAATGATCATATGGCATACTGTCACTTCAAATGTTTTAGAAAAAAGGTCTGGATAAATTAACCAGATGATGTGGAAAATTAGCCAATAAGCCACCTGTAGTTTTGTTTGTACAACAATAGCATACACATATAGTTGATGTCTCTGATTTTAGACATCACAATCTGTAACACCTCAACATAAAATGAATATCTGTAGTAGCCTCCTTTGGTTCCAGCTATGCAAATTAACAGTGTTTCCTGGGCACAGAGCTTAAATGGCACTAGGACTCTGCATGACAGCAGTCATGCAGAGAACACACTAAGGTTTTTTGAAAATTTAAAATATGGACCCTAGCATGACTATTACCAACTTTCCTCATGGAATAAAAAGAATGTATTTTTTCTTAGATTAGGACCTTTAAAACAAAGTCAATTGTGACTCTTCCATATTAAAATTATTATTAGACATTATATCCCTGAACAAATGTAGATATAAAATTTATTGAAGAAATGAATATTTTCATATCATGTTTCGAAGCATATTCTACCATGCTGCTGTATTATATTCCATTCGGACCAATGTAGCATTCATCTCTTTTATACTAATGATTTGTTTGTTTCTGTCTTCTCCCAGTGGGTTATGAGCTCTTGGGCAGTGAAACCGGTTTTTTGCCATTTGGGGAGTTCAAGTAGCTAATATAGTGGCTGGTATGAGGTATTATTCAAGAAATGTTTATTACATGGACCATAAATACTCAGCAAATTTTTTTCCCTTTTAAAGCTTTTTGAGATGTATAAAAAGGAAACAAGTGAAATACTACAACCATTCACAAGATATTTTAATTTAAATGATAGTTATAAACTTTTGTAGAAAAAAATTTCATTTATTTAGTCTTTGTGTGCTTTTCTTATTTCTCCCCTCTTTGTTTTAAATGACAATATATAAGAAAATGAAACCATTTTCCTCAAGACATGCCATTTAAAGGGCTTCTTTACAGTGATTTTGATACACATTTATGAGAAAAATGTGAAAATATTAGAAACTATCTCAGTACATTTTGAGAAAGTGATTTATAGTTGCTAGTTTTACTTCTTTTTTTATTCTTTCTGACCAGTAAGCAAAGACTTTTGAAATTAAGTTATGTCCTTTCTGATATGTGTCATATTTGAATCCAAATACATGTACACTTTTATATTACTTGCCAAAAATAACACCAAGATAAAAATGATTTGTTTTCTCCATTTTTTTTTCTAAAGTCAAGACCCTTTGTCATCATCTTTCCATGTAATATTCAGAACACAAAAGTCTAAGTGTGGAAATGATCACATTTCTTTGTTAATATTTGTATTAGTATTTAGTTAAAATAAGACCCTTTTTAAAGAAAAATAAGTGAAGAAACAGAGACTTAAAAAAAGAAGGTCTTGAGAAAATTAAAAAGGGGAACAGAGTCTATGCTTGTATCATTGAATTACTTTTGTGTCATATTTTTAAATGCCATTAAAATGAAGGAGAAAGTCAAACTTATTTCTTGTTAAAATTGTTTTAAAGCGTCTTCTCTTTCTAAATCAATTTTGGTGTGAGTATACAGGTACTTGTAAGCCTTACAGAACACCGTCCCACAAATTGGTATTTGCATGTTTTAAGGATCTATCTTGGGCTTCTTTAATTACCTGGGTATAGACGGAACTAGCCTATAAGGCATGGTGTTCTTCATTCTGCTCCCTTTGGCCACCAGTACTGGATTGCACTTTTCTGTGGATTCATCAGGCATAGGCACCTATCTTTTCAAATATACTAAGTAGACAATTTTTAACATCAAATATTATAAAGTTAATACAAAGGGTTTGGTAAGAAAAAAAACATACTATGCAGTAAAATTTTATATTTTTTAAATTTAAACTTAAAGATGAATAAAACTACAAGTTATATACATAGGGAATCACTTTTGTGATATTAACTTACAATTTTTCCTCTCTAGATGTTAGTGTGGCTCTTAGTGGATATGGTTTGACACAGAATCATTATGGTCTCCTTCAGCCCCTCCATTGCTTTCATCTTCTGTTAATCCTTTCTTGTCTCCTCATACCAACCTATATCTTCCTTAAGTCTATCCGTTGTCATTGAGAGGGAAGATATTTAAAAACAGAGTCATTCATTTTATTTTTAAATACTTTCCTCCTAATGTTCTGAATTTTACTGCAGAAATCCAAGAAATTATAGAAATTAAGAAGGTATTTTGTAGATCAGAGTAGCATCTTCCTTTTAGAAATTTTGAGTTGTGTGTTTCTTGAAAGTTTTTTGGGTACATAGTACGTAGGCAAAAACATTAATTTTTAAATCACTGTTGTTATCATTATCCTCATCTCATCTAGATTGACTTGTTTTGATAACAAAGATATGGATTGAGAACAAGTTCATGAAAGATCGTGAAACCAGGAGTATTTATAGCATAGCTATCCAAGACCTACCAATAAGATAAGAACTATTCAAGGATAAAAATAACTCTTTCAGGTCTTCTTAGACAAAATTGAGACTGTAGTATATTAACAAAACTACTCTGGGACTAAAATATTTAATGTATTATTCGGGCAAAGAAAAATTGGCAATGCTTCATGTGCTTTGCTTCCTTAAAATACAAGTGCTTCAAATAAAAGAGTATTTAGGCCACGTCTTCTCAGTGTACAGCCTAGTAGCTGATTTTTATTTCTTTTTTTCCCCTGTATTTTTAAAAAGATATTTTTTCTTAGCCATTTCATCTTTTTATTTGGCGTTGAATGGGTGATTCATTGATGGTTGATGACATCATATAAATCACAAACTGGGACAAAATAAAATGGAAGGAATCTTGTCCTCATTACTTGACCTTTACTTAAATGCAACTCTTATTGGACTGCCCCTTAGTTTGGGGAATATATTGAGAAATGTAGTGCCTGCCCTCAAATTACATTTAAAAAAAAAACAAAAACACTCTGTTAGCACACTTAATGTTCTCCTATAAGTAACGGTTATTCGTACACTGTTGTTTCTCTTTGTGGTCATATAAAAGAATTATCCTTGTTTGTGAGTTTCTCCATCTGTAATAATGATTTTTACATTACTAGTGTGTAAATGGAGGAATATAGCTTGACTCACTGTTCGTTAAAATAGTAGGAAATGCCTAGAAAACAGTCAGTATGATATAAAAATGATTTTCCAGTTGGCCCAGTGCTAAAAAGCACAGATGCTTTACCTTTCACAAATGCTTTGCCTTTCACATGTAAAAATGTAGTTGGAAAAAAAAAAAAATGTAGTTGAAATTTGATTCATTCACATTCAAATAATTAAAATGTACTGATTCATTGCAATGCATTAGAAAAAGAAAAGTCATCAATGGGTTAATTTTGTAGGTAGCAGATTATTAAAGTATTTAAAAAATATAAATATATTTAATTTAAGTTATTTATGGTAACAGTTGCTGCCATATTCACACTTTTTAAAAAATTGAATCTAAGGTAAATCATATGCTCCCTGTCTAGAAGAATTAAGGTAATTGTGAATAAAATATTTGTCCAATATTATTTTACACAAATAAGTAATACTTCAGGTAGTTGCTGAAAAATAATTATTTTTTCAAAATTATTATGAATAGTTTATTTTCAAAGAGATAAAGATAGAAATTTTTATTTAAAATTGAAGAATTCAAAATTTCTCTTATAGCCATTAAATGGAACCAGACTTGTTTTTTCGGTTTAGACAATATTAAATTTCAGAAAAGACATGAGGCAGATGTTTCCAGTCTTTGAACCACAGTCAGTGAATGACTGTGATTTTGAGGAAAGGAGAACAAACAAGGCAAGCCCCACATGCACTCAGGCTTTCTGACTCAGGAGACCTTCTCTCCCACAGTGCAGTAAGTTGAAGTCCAACCAGAGTACAATAGCCTCACTGAGCTAAGGGAGAATATTGGAGTTTAGGGCAACTGAAGTGGTTGAAATTAGTAGGGCAGGTACTAGAGAGAAGAGAATGCAGAGAGGGAGGTCTCAGAAATCTAGAGAGTGTTCCCCATGTTTCAATGATTGAGGGACAATTTGTACATGTGCAGAGGGACTACTGGAAGGTTAGTAGAGAGTCACTGCTGCAGGGGACCAAGAGCTGACAGAAATACCAGATATTGTGAAGTGCTGAAAGGCAGAGTTCTAGCCCAGTCAGATAGAGTCCTCCCCAAACTCCTTATCCATTCAGTTGAGAATGTAGAATCTTCAAGCCTTGGGAGAAAAAAAATATGCCTTTGAATATGAACCACATCCTGGGACTAAGGAAAAAACTAAAATAGCTGTATTCTAACAAAGAATAAAAGCAAGCCTGGGAGTCTGGAAGTAATGTGTCAGTAATTTAACTCCCTAATAGAACAAACAAACCTAAATACGTTTAAAGGTGTTGCAGTCTCACTGAAACATACCATACATAGCATCCAATGTATTAAGAAAAAAATGACTGGATCTAAAGGGAGCAGTAATTTGTAATCCACAATTAAAAAATTAACAAGCATGCAAAGAGGCAAGAAAATAACCAATAACCAGGAGAAAAATCAATCAATAGTAACAGAAAAAAATCGTGACTGATAGAATTAGCATAGAGAAGTTAAAATAGCTTTGATAATTTCATTGCATATGTTAAAGACTACATGATGAATAAAGAAATAGCATATGTAAAAAAAATCACTCAAACCACTAGAGATTTTTAAAAACATGCAAAATGAAATGAAAAATACACCAAATTTGATTAAGAGCAGACTGGACACTTCACAAGGTAAGATGAGTGAAGATGCAAAGAGAAAAAAAGACTATGAACAGAATTTCACATTTTCTGTGGGGCATTATCAGTAAATCCAACATTTATGTAATTTGAGTACCAGAAGTTGGAGAGGCAGGAAAAATTTAAATAATGGCAGTTTTTTTCAAATTTGATGGCAACTACATGCTCACAGATCCAAGAAGCTCAACAAACTTCAAGCAGAAATATCAGGAAAGAAACTGCACAAGGAATATCATAATCAAATTGATGAAAATGTGTGATAAAGGAAAATCATCAGGCAGAAATAAGAACTATGACTTACAAAGGAATAAACATAAGAGTGACCACAGGCTTTTCACCAGAAACTACACAAACCAAAAGATAGTAGAAGGTTATTTTTAAAGTAGCAAAAACAAAAAAACAAGAAACTGTTGACCTATATTTCTATACCCCCCAAAAAAGTACTTTTCAAAAATAAAAGTATTAATTTCTAGCTGAAGTGCATGAGGAGTTTTGCTGACCTGGTCTCCAGTGAAATTGATGGAAATTATTTGTAAAAACAACCATTTAAAGCCTCTGGAAATAGTACTAAGGGCAAACGGAAAATGAAGAAACATCTATTCAAGAAAATGTATAAAAATTCAGTAGGAAAGGCAAGAGTCTGTGATATTTGAGCCAAGATCACTCCCTCCCTTCTCTCTCCCAGCTCAGCAAGAAAGAGACTCCAGACGGCTGCAGCCAAGAAGCAGGACTCCCCTCTCTTCCCAGCTCCCAGTCACCAGGCTTTCTTCCCAGGAGAGGCATGACTTCAGTGTTTCTCATCCTGCCCTTAAACACTTGTTGCTGAGGCTAAATCACATGTAAGTGCAGTCTAGACGAGGGGGCTTCCTTCGTGTGTGCAACTGCCACTTGTGGAATGGAGGCTCTGCTTTGAGTGTGGCATGTTGAGAACACTGGGGCTCCCATAGCTCTTCCTCCAGTTTGTGAAGTAGTGGATTCACATCAGAGAGGCAAGCTGAGAAAATTGCGGACTGTTGCCTGCCCCTCCACTGAGTCAACTCCAACAGCAAAGGTGTTACTCAAAGAGAAGCTTTCCATTGTCCCATCCCCAGCTGTTTCAGAGATTTTTGCCTTTGGGTAAAAGCAGGATGTAAAACAGGTAGTTCCTAATCTCTTCTCAAAGAAACTGGCTTCTTTTGCAAGAGTATGGAGAAGTTTAAACCTAAGGACACTCTCAAAAGCAGTTGAGGGGTTTTTTTTGGGTTTTTTTTGAAGTACATCGCTCTTTTTTTTTTAATGTTTTTATTTTATTTTATTTTTATTTTTTTGGCTGCATTGGGTCTTCGTTGCTGCATGCGGGCTTTCTCTATTTGTGGTGAGTGGGGGCTACTCTTTGTTGCGGTGCGCGGGCTTCTCATTGCAGTTGATTCTCTTGTTGTGGAGCATGGGCTCTGGGCGTGCGGGCTTCAGTAGTTGTGGCATGTGGGCTCAGTAGTTGTGGCTCGCGGGCTCAGTAGTTGTGGCTCGCAGGCTCAGTAGTTGTGGCGCATGGGCTTAGTTGCTCCATGGCATGTGGGGTCTTCCCGGACAAGGGCTCAAACCCATGTCCCCTGCATTGGCAGGCAGATTCTTAACCACTGTGCCACCAGGGAAGCCCAGCAGTTGAGGTTTTGATGAAAAACAATTGGGAGGAGATTGGTGGCTTCAATGAAGATACAGCTTATACTGTGGGCCTGCTAGTTTGCAGGAGGAAACTCTGGAATAAGACAGCTAGGAGGAGCACTTGAAAGAAATATCAATGCTGATTTCAAAAACTATCCCCTCAAAGGAGACAAATTTGACTGGATTAGTTTGAAGAGTAATTTTGCCCCAGGGCCTTACTGGAAATAATAGAAAAGTTGTCCAGAGGGGCAGTTAGTGGCGTTTCACAGATAGGTGGGTTATGGGAGAGAGTGGAAGAGAGTCCTACCAGTGACACTGCCATGCCACGGTGACTGGGGGTATAATGAACACTGTGACTCTTTGAGGAGAAATGTCAGGGGCATAACACTGTTAGGGTAGGGGAAAGACTTCAGT
Source organism: Balaenoptera physalus (assembly GCF_965194825.1). Classification (NCBI taxonomy): domain Eukaryota; kingdom Metazoa; phylum Chordata; class Mammalia; order Artiodactyla; family Balaenopteridae; genus Balaenoptera; species Balaenoptera physalus. Next base: position 143,716,073 of record NC_138884.1, on the reverse strand, counting down.
AAAATAATCCAGCCAGTCACTAAACAAACAAGTGAATTGTAATAATAAATCCAGGAGGAGGGACAGTACCAGAGAGTACTCAGAGTTCCTACAATATATTATCTAAAATGTCCACTTTCTAATAACAAAATATGAGACAGGCCAAGAGATAGGGAAGTATGACCCATAACTGGGAAAAAAAGCATGAGAAAGGAACTGCCTATAAGAGCAACTAGATGTCACATTTAACAGCAAAAGACTGCAAAGTAGTTATTGAATGCCTATTTACAGAAGTAAAGGAAAGTATGATCGAAGAAGTGAAGGAAGGTAGCTGGGAGGGAATCTAGGGAAGTGTGGAGCTGCTTAAGAGGCAAGAGACTTTTTCTTGCCTCTTTGTTTCCTGGTGCACAAGTAGAGGGGATTAAGAGCGCCGCTTAAAGGAGCTCCAAAGACGGGCACAAGCCGCGGCTATCAGCGCAGACCCCAGAGACGGGCATGGGATGCTAAGGCTGCTGCTGGAGCCACCAAGAAGCCTGTATGCAAGCACAGGTCACTATCCACACCTCCCCTCCTGGGAGCCTGTGCAGCCCGCCACTGCCAGGGTCCCGTGATCCAGGACAACTTCCCTGGGAGAACACACAGCACGCCTCAGGCTGCTGCAAAGTCATGCTGGGCTCTGCTGCCACAGGCTCGCCCACACTCCATACCCCTCCCTCCCCCCCCCGCCCCCCCCCCCCCCCCCGCAGCCTGAGTGAGCCAGAGCCCCGGAATCAGCTGCTCCTTTAACCCTATCCCACTTGAGCGGAAGAACAGACGCCCTCAGGCGACCTGCACACAGAGGCGGGGCCAAATCCGAAGCTGAAGCCCAGGAGCTGTGCGAACAAAGAAGACAAAGGGAAATTTCTCCCAGCAGCCTCAGGATCACTAGATTAAATCTCCACAATCAACTTGATGTACCCTGCATCTGTGGAAAACCTGAATAGACAACGAATCATCCCAAATTGAGGAGGTGGACTTTGGGAGCAACGATATATATATTTTTTTCCCTTTTTCTCTTTTTGTTAGTGTGTATGTGTATGCTTCTGTGTGTGATTTTGTCTGTATAGCTTTGCTTTTACCATTTGTCCTAGGTTCTGTCTGTCCATTTTTTTTGTTTTTTTTTTTTAGTATAGTTTTTAATGCTTGTTATCATTGTAGATTTGTTTTTTGGTTTGGTTGCTCTCTTCTTTCTTTCTTTTTTTTTTATTACTTAATTTTTTTTAATAATTATTTTTTATTTTAATAATTTTATTTTACTTTATTGTATTTTATTTTATTTAATCTTCTTCTTTCTGTCTGTCTTTTTTTTCTCCCTTTTATTCTGAGCTGCGTGGATGACAGGCTTTTTTGGTGCTCCAGCCAGGCATCAGGGCTGTGCCTCTGAGGTGGCAGAGCCAAGTTCAGGACATATGTCCACAAGAGACCTCCCAGCTCCACGTAATATCAAATGGTGAAAATCTCCCAGAGATCTCCATCTCAATGCCAAGACTCAGCTCCGCTCAATGACCAGCAAGCTACAGTGCTGGACACCCTATGCCAGACAACTAGCAAGACAGGAACACAACGCCACCCATTAGCAGAGAGGCTGCCAAAAATCATAATAAGGCCACAAACACCCCAACACACACCACCAGACGTGGACCTGCCCACTAGAAAGACAAGATCCAGCCTCATCCACCAGAACACAGGCACTAGTCCCCTCCCCCAGGAAGCCTAAACAACACACTGAACCAACCTTAGCCACTTAGCCCAAAACAATTAACAAAATGGTAATAGGAACATACATATCGATAATTACCTTAAATATAAAAGGATTAAATGCTCCAACTAAAAGACATAGGCTCGCTGAGTGGATACAAAAACAAGACCTGTATATATGCTGTCTACAAAAGACCCACTTCAGACCTAGGGACACATACAGACTGAAAGTGAAGGGATGGAAAAAGGTATTCCATGCAAATGGAAATCAAAAGAAAGCTGGAGTAGCAATTCTCATGTCAGACAAAATAGACTAAAACAAAGACTATTACAAGAGACAAGGACACTACATAATGATCAAGGGATCAATCCAAGAAGAAGATATAACAATTGTAAATATTTATGCACCCAACATAGGAACACCTCAATACATAAGGCAAATACTAACAGCCATAAAAGGGGAAATTGCCAGTAACACAATCATAGTAGGGGACTTTAACACCCCACTTTCACCAATGGACAGATCATCCAAAATGAAAATAAATAAGGAAACAGAAGCTTTAAATGATACATTAAACAAGATGTACTTAATTGATATTTATAGGACATTCCATCCAAAAACAACAGAATAAACATTCTTCTCAAGTGCTCATGGAACATTCTCCAGGATAGATCATATCTTGGGTCACAAATCAAGCCTTGGTAAATTTAAGAAAATTGAAATCATATCAAGTATCTTTTCCGACCACAATGCTGTGAGACTAGATATTAATTACAGGAAAAAATCTGTATAAAATACAAACACATTGAGGCTAAACAATACACTACTTAATAACCAAGAAATCAAAGAGTAAATCAAAAAATACCTAGAAGAAAATTACAATGAAAACACGACGACCCAAAACCTATGGGATGCAGCAAAAGCAGTTCTAAGAGGGAAGTTTATAGCAATACAATCCTACCTTAAGAAACAAGAAACGTCTCAGATAAACAACCTAACCTTACACCTAGAGCAATTAGAGAAAGAAGAACAAAAAAACCCCAAAGTTAGCAGAAGGAAAGAAATCATAAAGATCGGATAAGAAATAAATGAAAAAGAAAAGAAGGAAATGATAACAAAGATCAATAAAACTAAAAGCTGGTTCTTTGAGAAGAGAAACAAAATTGATAAACCATTAGCCAGACTCATCAAGAAAAAAAGGGAGAAGACTCAAATCAGTCGAATTAGAAATGAAAAAGGAGAAGTAACAACTGACACTGCAGAAATACAATCATGAGAGATTACTACAAGCAACTATATGCCAATAAAACGGACAACCTGGAAGAAATGGACAAATTCTTAGAAATGCGCAACCTTCTGAGACTGAACCAGGAAGAAATAGACAATATGAACAGTCCAATCCCAAGCACTGTAATTGAAACTGTGATTAAAAATCTTCCAACAAACAAAAGCCCAGGACCAGATGGCTTCACAGGCGAATTCTATCAAACATTTAAAGAAGAGCTAATGCGTATCCTTCTCAAACTCTTACAAAATATAGCAGAGGGAGGAACACTCCCAAACTCATTCTATGAGGCCACCATCACCCTGATACCAACACCAGACAAAGATGTCACAAAGAAAGAAAACTACAGGCCAATATCACTGATGAACATAGATGCAAAAATCCTCAACAAAATACTAGCAAACAGAATCTAGCAGCACATTAAAAGGATCATACAGCATGATCAGGTGGGGTTTATCCCAGGAATGCAAGGATTCTTCAATATATGCAAGTCAATCAATGTGATACACCATATTAACAAATTGAAGGAGAAAAACCATATGATCATCTCAATAGATGCAGAAAAAGCTTTTGACAAAATTCAACACCATACACAAAAATAAACTCAAAATGGATTAAAGACCTAAATGTAAGGTCAGACACTATCAAACTCTTAGAGGAAAACATAGGCAGAACACTCTATGACATACATCACAGCAAGATCCTTTTTGACCCAGCTCCTAGAGAAATGGAAATAAAAACAAAAATAAGAAAATGGGACCTAATGAAACTTAAAAGCTTTTGCACAGCAAAGGAAACCATAAACAAGATGAAAAGATAACCCTCAGAATGGGAGAAAATATTTGCAAATGAAGCAACTGGCAAAGGATTAATCTCCAAAATTTACAAGCAGCTCATGCATCTCAATATCAAAAAAACAAATAACCCAATCCAAAAATGGGCAGAAGACCTAAATAGACATTTCTGCAAAGAAGATATACAGATTGCCAACACACACATGAAAGAATGCTCAACATCATTAATCATTAGAGAAATGCAAATCAAAACTACAGTGAGATATCATCTCACACCGGTCAGAATGGCCATTATCAAAAAAAATACAAACAACAAATGCTGGAGAGGGTGTGGAGAAAAGGGAACCCTCTTGCACTTTTGGTGGGAAGATAAATTGATATAGCCACTATGGAGAACAGTATGGAGGTTCCTTAAAAAACTAAAAATAGAACTACCATACGACCCAGCAATCCCACTACTGGGCATATACCCTGAGAAAACCATAATTCAAAAAGAGTCATGTACCACAATGTTCATTGCAGCTGTATTTACAATAGCTAGGACATGGAAGCAACCTAAGTGTCCATCCACAGAAAAATGGATAAAGAAGATGTGGCACATATATACAATGGAATATTACTCAGCCATAAAAAGGAACGAAACTGAGTTATTTGTAGTGAGGTGGATGGACCTAGAGACTGTCATACAGAGTGAAGTAAGTCAGAAAGAGAAAACAAATACCGTATGCTAACACATATATATGGAATCTAAAAAACAAACAAAAAAATGGTCATGAAGAACCTAGGGGCAAGGCTGGAATGAAGACACAGACCTACTAGGGAATGGACTTGAGGATACGGGGAGAGGGAAGGGTAAGCTGGCACAAAGTGAGAGTGGCATGGACATATATACACTACCAAATGTAAAATAGAAAGCTAATAAGAAGCAGCCGCATAGCACAGGGAGTTCAGCTCGGTGCTTTGTGACCACGTAGAGGGGTGGGATGGGGAGGGTGGGGGGGAGGGAGACTCAAGAGGGAAGAGATATGGGGATGTATGTATATGTATAGCTGATTCACTTTGTTGTGAAGCAGAAACTAACACACCATTGTAAAGCAATTATACTCCAATAAAGATGTTTAAAAAAATAAAATAAAATAAAGAGAACATGCAATTTTCCAATATTATTAATGAAAGCAGAAACATCACTACAGATTCTACATACATTAAGGGTTTGAGAAGGGAATATTATGAGCAACCTTTGTGCCAAGAAATTTGATGTTAGATGAAATAGAAAAACTCCTTGAAAGACATCAACTACGAAAGCTCATCCAAGAAGAAATAGATACCCTGAATAGCTCTATATCTATTTTTAAAAATTGGATTCGTACTTTAAAATGTTCCCAGAAAGAAAATTTCAGATCTAGGTACATTGAATGATGAATTCTACCATTTAAAAAAGAAATATTAACGGTTTCATACAAACACATCCAGAAAATAGAGGAGCAGCAAACAGTTCGCACTTCATGAACACAGATGCAAAATCCTTAAACATAGTTTAGCAAAGTTAATCCAGTAATTTATGTAAAAGAAATAAAATTTGTGTAAAATTTGTAAACAATGTAATTCACAATATAAAGAGACTATACTATAAAAATTATATGATCATCCCAATAGGTGCAGTAAAAACATTTGAAAAAATTCAACGTATATTCATGATAAAACTCTCAGCCAACTAGAAATACACAGGAACTTCCTCAAACTGATAAAGTGTACCTGTGAAAACTTACAGCTAACATGATGGTTAATGTTGAAAGACTAAATGCTTTCCTTCTAGTATCAGGAAAAGAACAGGTATTTTTCACTTAAAACTGTCTAATAAAACGTTCTCAAGATCTTGATATTTTGTTACACCTTATCTATCAATTATTAACATTTTCATTATTATACAATGAAAGGAACACAGAACTAGTTTAACTAGTTAAATGGGTTGTCTAACTGACCTTAGTTAAGTATTTTGGGTCAGTTTAGGAAAGACATTAAGGAAAGAAAAGAATTTTGTTCCAGGGACTGGGCTTGATGTTAATATACATTACATATTCAAGTTTTTCTCAGGCTTTTATTTCTATACATTTTGTTCAAATTTTTATATTCTAGTACTGCACAGTTTTTTTAAGATTCTTGAGTGTTTATGTTCAATGTTATATGTAATTCTATACCACATTCCATTTAGAAATCCAAACATACAGAATAGAGAGAGAACAAGGAAAAAAAAAAGCCCAGAAGCCAAAAAGATGAACAGAAAGTAATCTAATTTTTTAGATTATACAGGTGAAGATAAAGATATAATTGGACCAGAAAGTTCCAACTGGACAGTGAGAATCTGAGGAATGAGAATTAGGCTCCTGGAAGAGATGGGGGTTCAGAAATGGTGTGAATGATAGGGTGGCAGATGAGGTGGTGTTTCACCCAGATTCCCTCTTCAGTCTCCAGGCACCCATCCTCCAGCTGCCAAGCATATAATCTTGACTGCTAATTGTTCACAGCTGTATTCCTCTCTTAGTCACAGGAAAATGCTTCACTCAAGGCTGTTCACCTTTCCAGGAGTGACCAGAGATTGGCTGATGTGGGGATACAAAGGCCTGGTCCTTTGCCTAAATTTGGAACTACCCTGAAGGGCGATCCCAGCTGCAGAGCTCCATGTAGGATTAGCTGGGATCTTGGTTGCAGAGCGTTAAAATAGTCCCTCTGTCTAGTCCTGCTCTTCTCACTTCCAGACAGGTCTGTCTCCCAAGACTACTCCCCAGTAATCATTCTGCACGGAAGTCCCTGTTTTAGAATCTGTTTCCACAGAACCCAATGTAAAACGGATGACCATTGAATTGATACCTGTGGGAGAGTGGCTTTTCTGGTACATGGTGCTATTTTGAAAGGGCTAACTTTTCAGTGAATTGAGTAGAAGACATGAGAGAGTGTGACTGAGGCGTGTGAAATGAGCAGGATCACCAGAAAAACTGGAACTGCTGAATTTAAATAATAAATACTTGTATGGAAAATATTTCTCAGAAATTCACTTTAAATTACTAAATAGGAAGTAAAGTTAGCTTGCAAAAATCATTTCTTTAAAAAGAAAGTGGAACAAAATCATTTTACAATTTGACCCCTAGGTCCTGTGACTGCCAAGTACATCCTGGCAGTATTGGCACTGAAGCCAGGGCAAGTTTAAAGAGTGCCAATGGGAAACGCTGGTGCCAAGCTAATGCTGAAAATTGCTTAAACTGAACACTAATGCCAGTTTGCTTTTGCATCATAATAAGGTAAACAAGAAGCTAAAATTCAGCTTTTACATGATAAACATTTTTGGTGTCCACATCTGGTTATTTCTGAACTTGTCATCCATCCCTCCTCACTTACCCCTCCTCCCATATATCTTCTGGGAATGATTCCAGCCACCTAGTTTCTAAAACAAGAAATCTGAGAGCCAATTTAGAATCTTACTCACATAATCCTTACATGCATTCCCTACGTCATGCCCAAGCTGGCTGCTACCTCTTTATTAACGTTTGAATTCATTCTTCTCTCTCTCCAAGTCCATTGTTGCTTTTATGATTCTGACCAATATTTGCTAGATTATTTCACAGCTTTCTTACAGCTAGTATCTTCCAAACCAAGCTCAAAATTATTCCCAGAATGAATACTCTAAATGCAAATTTAATCATGCTATCCTTCTGTTACACGTTCAATGTCCTCTATCTTTAAGACACATCTCAGGCTCCTTAGCACATCACAGAAGGCTCCAGTCCTGTCTATACATTACCTTTCTAGACATTTATCTTCTCATCAAATCTTATGGCCTAACTACATTCTACTACTTTCAATTTCCTCAAATTTGGACCTATTCACATGATAACTCCTCTTCCTAGAAAACCCACTACTTTGGGTATCAAAAAGTATTGTCCTTAAGAATGTGGTTTGGAAAAAATAATAATTAGCTGACTTTTTTAAAAAATATAATTTGAATAGCTTTAGTGGGAACATGTACTCTCCAGTTGACTTTGGGACCTCCCTGACTTTTATGATACCAAGGCAAGTTGCTTAGATTTATCAGTATTTGTCTTGTAAGACTGTTCCTCTGAGTACCATCTGAAACTTCCCTGACTGTATTAGTTTTATTTAAGTTTCCCTCCTCTTAAGGGCTCCTATAAGTACCTTAAAAAATTTTTTTTACAATAGCATTTTCAGTAATCTTCTCATATTACCTACATTTTTCATATTACCTTCATTTCCTTCATTTTCCTTACTGACATTTTAAGCATAAAAATATGATATATCTGTTGAACTAAAATTTTGATAATTCCATCCAATTTTTTGTTTGTATTTTCATATCAAGCCCATCTATATGGCATCTTATTTTAAGTTACTATTAAATGGCTGTTAAGTATAGAACAAATAAATTTATATCATCAGTTCTCCATTGGGGGTGAGCTTGTCTTCCAGGGAACATTTGCAATGCCTGGAGACATTTTTGGTTGCTACAATGAGGGGTGGAGGAAACTACTGGCATCTGGTGGATAGAGTCCAGGGGCACTGCTAAATATCCTATAATATACAGTACAGACCCTCACAACAAAAAATTAACCATCGCAGTATGTCAAGAGTGCTGAGGTTGAGAAACCCTGATTGATAAGGAAACAAATGTCTCTTAGGCTCAGGAGTCAAACTCTTCCGGTCCAGATCCTGCCTCCACGTGGGGAAGTGTCTGGTGTGATGTTGGCCAGTTTACCTGTTCCTTAGTTTTCTTTAAAAAATGGAGGTAATGACCATGCATCAGAGGGTTATCATCAGAATTAAATGCTTAAAACAGTACGTGTATATAGGTAACAATTAAAATTTTTAATTATTATTCTTGTCATATAAACATAGTTTTATTGCTTGTGAATGTATGTGACTTTTCAATCACAAAATTGTTAAGTCAAAGCAATTTTGCCAGAATCCATTTATCTTGTTGCAATATTCACTTATATATCACTGTGGTTTCCTTTTGTTTTAATTAAAGACCACCTAAGTTAGTCACATATTTTGTTTTCTTTTTCTCTTCTCTCCAGTCATGCCATCACTAGGTCTAAATTGTTAGTGGTTTAGTTATATAACAAGGGAAAATTGTACCAAACAAATAGATCTAGTGTTTGCACAAGGCAAAAATGACATATAATTTGACCCAGGCTAATAACTGGAGATAGTTGACTTAAGTCTGATGAGTATCATGAGATTGCTGAGCTTTTTAACAGTAACAGCATTCTAAATTCCCAAGCAAAGGAACCATTTACACTTGTTGGTTACAAAGTCTAAAATACCAGTGTATACCCAGTATATTTTCAATATTATAATTTCTGTCTTGTTTTTGCAGTAGTATTAAAAATCTTACAATTTACTGGCAAATTCTTACATTTTCTAATGTGAACAAATAAACGGTTACAAAGCAAATAATTTTGCACTCACATAGGTAGTTAATATAATATAAACTTAAAGTTGAATCTATCCTTCCTGCAAATAATGGACTATATGAAATTTTCTAGCTTCCTAACCTATTTGTAAGCTTTTTGATAAAATATTTATCGTCTATTGAGGCACTGGATACTAAAAAGAAAAAAAAATGTTTTGGAACTCTTTTCATAATAAAAATGCAATTAATCACATTTAGGGAATTTCCAGGGAAACATATGTATCTTTCTTAATAGTCAATAGCACAGAAACAGTCGGAACCGTCACTTATCATTGAGTGAAGTTTATTAAGGACTGTGTGGGAAAAATGTGGATCATTCCTCAACCTAAATTAGCCTGTTTTGATTTAAAGAAGCTTCACCCCACTTGGAAAAAACAAAACGAAAAAACCCAATGTTTTCTAAAAGTGCTATAATATGTCAGACCAAAATATCGGTTTGCAGTACTTTAGATGACACATAAAAAATTCACAAGACTAGTATATTCACAAGGCTATCTAGTATATAATAGACATGGCTAGATACCTGATATGATAGATTTTTCATCATCATTGTTGATTTTACAAAACTATAAAACGTTGTAGACATATAAGACAAAGACAGAAATAACATTTGGGTAAGAACAAGAAAAAAGAAACACCTTAATAGAATCAGGGTTTTGTTTTATTTTGTTGTTGTTTTGGCTTTTTGTTTGTTTGTTTTATTTTTTGGGTCCAGACCTCAATATATTAACACATGCATTTATCTCTTCTATTTCCCCAAATCACACTACAATTAAATGAAAGAATCACTTGTTCTGAGGAAAGCTAGTTGCCATGTCGTGAGGACCCTCAAGCAGCCCAGTGAGAGGTCCATGTAGCAAGGAACCGAGGCTTCTTGTGAGTAGCCCTTGAGATACTGGTGTTTCCTGCCAGCAGCCATGGAAGTGAACCATCTTAAAAGCAGATTCTGGAGCCCAGTCAGGATGACTGCAGTAATGGCCAGCATCCAGCCCACAGCCTCATGAGGTACACTGAGCCAAAACCACTCAGTTAAGCCACTTCTGAATCTTTGACCCACATAAACCAAAAGAGGACCAACGTTTGCTGTTTCAACTTGCTAAAACTTGAACTAACTTGTTACATGGTAAAAGTGATACAATGCAAGAATAAAAGAGAAGAAAGAACATCATAGCAGATGGAATCTGGTAAAACTTTGAAAGCTGTAAGGCAAATGGACAAGTGATATAAGACAGAATGTAGGTAGGATTGAAAACAGGTGGATGGATAATTGAAAGTCAATAAAAGGAGAACTTAGATTCCAAAATGTCCTCTCCCTCTCCTAACTCAAAACAAAAGGGGACAAAACAAAAACCATCTCTTGCCATTTTGTCAGAAGATAGATGGCTTACTCTATGGAGGGATGGTAAATTCTGGTACATAAGGCACAGCTGTGGAAAGGAGTAACAGATTTAATAAGGTTGATTAAATGGAAGTCTACTTGGTGATTAGCAGGAAACCAGCCAAAGTTTCCTGCTAACTTCCCAGAATTTTACAAATTAGAGTTATAACTCCCACCCCCCAAGAGACAAAATTGAATTAGTCCTTCCTTTAAACTAATCAGCACCGGAGAAAGCATGATCTCAGTGGAGTGTATAGTTCCACAGTAAAATGGCCTGGATTACCGACTCACTATGCTACTGTGGTCCACATCGTGGTAGACAGAATTCTAAGATGACTCCAGATGACCCACAGCCTCAAATAATCACCTGTGAATAGGACGGGTTATCACTCCAGTTATAAGGTCACCTTATCTGGTAAAAGTGGAAGGATTTTGCAGATGTAATTAGGTGTCTAACCAGTTGACTCTGAGTTAATAAAAAGGGAGATTATTGGGGTGGGCCTGACCTAAACTGATGAGCCCTTAGAAGAGACTTAAAACGAAAGCAGACGTATCCCTTTGGGCCTTGAAGTGGAAAACTGCCATGTTACGGAGAGCACCATGTTTCTAAGAACCTGAATGCAGACTTTAGGATCTGAAAACAACCCCTGACCAGCAAGCAGCAAGGAGAACATGGACCTCAGTCCTGTAACTGTGAGAATTTCTACAGTTGAATTCTGCCGCTCATCTGAATGAGCTTGAAAATAGCTCATTTGAGCCTCTGGCGGAGAATGCAGCTTGGCCGACTCTTTCATTTCAGCCTTGTGAAACCCTGAGCAGAAAACTCCTCTGAACCATGCCCAGACTTCTCACCTACAGAACTGTGAGATTAAAATGGATTTTTTTTAAGCCACTAAACTTGTGATAATTTGGTGTGTGACAGTAAGAAACAAAAACTAAAATACACACCATTAGACAAGTTCTGCCAATTTAAACAGAACTTCCATTTAGCACTTTTCTTCTTTTTAACATGAATAGGTAACCAAACGTAATTAGACTTTGAGGAAAGACATTAATTATAGACAATGAATTTTTTTTCAGAATTGAAGGACTTGAGTTTTCACATTAATAGGACCATTGAGTATACAGCAATAATGAAAAAGACTTAAAATAAAACTACATTATAAAATTTCAGAACATAGTGGATAAAGATATGATCAAGCTGAACTGCATTAGATTGACAATAATATATGGAAGCCAGAAGATAAGAGTGTAATACCTTCGTTTACTAAGAAAAAGGGTTATACCTCTCCCCTGAGTTCTATACCAAGGCAAAATAAGGATGTCATATTATGATACAACAAAGATGTTTTTGGTGGGCATGCATCTTCTCAAAATATTACCTCCCATGCCTTTTATGGAAACTACTGGAGGCTGTGTTCCCTAAAAGTCTAGAGAGTACAGCAAGAAAAAAAGAAGACCTCCATTCCAGAAAGCACAAGATCCAGAGTTAGTTAGTTCTAACAGAAGGATGATAGTGAAAGGAAGTCCCAGGGAGAGTTGTATAGTAGGCATGGAGAACAGCAGTGCCACCCACATGGAGGTGGGTGCAGAAGGAGCAGGGTTTTAGGATAGAGGTCAGCTTGAAAATAATGAATTGGTAGATATTTTGATGGGTTTGAACATGCAGAAAATGCACTCAGAGACTTTTTAGAATCCAGTGGACTGTTACAGAAGAAGAAGCAATTTTATTAGAAAACAATACAAATTCCAAAATGGGGCAACTGTTTATTTCAGAAAAGTTAAAACTTTTTTTAAGGGTGCTTACTGATGTATAATATTTGGCTCAGCATTGAATGATAAGTGTAGTTGCATAGTAGTATATACTGAGTATTTAAACAAATTTTGTGATTTGGGCTTATTATAAGAGTGGAAAGAAAGAGAACAATGGAAAGGGCTTTTGTTGTCAGAGATATAAATCTTACACACCATAATAAAAAACAATATATACTTTATAAAAATTGTATATCTAGATATAGCAGTATGGGTATACATTTTGTGTATACACAGGTAAATATAAGTGGACATAGCTAAAAAAGAAAAAAGAAGCCAAAGCAGTGGGATTAGGGAGTACTAGGAAATAGTGGGAAAAAGGCCACTTCATTACCAGGCTTATTGGTTCTATTTGATTTTGTTTTTTTAACTGAGTGTATGTACTACTTTTAAAAATAAAATTCATTAAAAGGATCATAGCAAACTAATTAAAATGTAAATGTGGGGGGGAAATGTGGGAAAATATTTCCAGCTAATGTTACAGTCAACAAGATGATATTTATTATTCAAATAATTTACTCATTACTGAGAAAAAATATAACATGCTGTCATGGTTGAGAGTGATTTGGAGACAGACTCCATTTTTTAATCTCAGTTCCTTTGATACTAACTCTTATTCCAGGCTAGACACATAATTTCCTCATCTCTAAAGAATAATACCTACACAACATGGTTCTTGGAAGAATAAATATGAGAAAGCTTGTAAAGTATTTTGACAGTACCCGGTAAATAGTGAGTCAATAAATATTAACTAAATAAATTACTAGAAAATATTTACTAAGCAGCTCTATGTACACAGTCTAAGTCTTAAGTCTGGTCACAAAGGAACATGAATGAAACAAGAATAATTTTCGCATGTAGAGCTGGCAGTCTAGTTGGCAGTCTAGATAAAAGACAAATGAGAAAATAAAACTATAAATTTTTAAAAAGCTCAAAATATTTTAAAATTAAAATCCTAATAAATGATCAGTACTCTGAAATACACAGAGTAGAAGGCAACACCAGAGTGTGTGTGTATGTGTTGTAGGGTGGAAGTTGTACTTTTAAAGGTTAACATTGGTTGTCATGAGGAGATGGTATTTAAGTCACCATCTGTATTAATCTGCTCAGGGTGCCATAACAAAACACCACACTGGGTGCCCTAACCAACAGATTTGTTTCTCATAGTCCTCAAGTCTAGAATTCTAAGATCAAGTTTCTTGCCTATTGGATTTCTGTCGAGGGCTTGCTGACGGCCACCTTCTTGCTGTATTTTTACATGGCTTTTGCTCTGTGCTCACAAGAAGAGAGAGACAGAGAGAGAAAGAGAGACAGAGAGAGCGTGCAACCTCTTGCGTGTCTCTTCTTAGAAAAACACCGATCCTACTGGATCAGAGCTCCACTCTTTTGAGCTAATTTAATCTTGATTACATCTGTAAAGGATCTGTCTCCAAATACAGTCACATTGGGGGTTAGGGCATCAACATATAAATTTGGGGGGAACACAGACATTCAATCCACAACATTTTACCCCTAGCCCCCCAAACCTTATGTCATTCTTGCATACAAAATACATTCATGCCATTCCAACAGCTGCAAAAGACTTTAACTCATTCTAGCAACAACTCAAAAATCTAAAGTCTGAAGTCTGTTGTAAATATCATCTAATTCAGGTGTTAGTGAAGCTTAAGGTACAGTTCATCCTGAGGCAAAATTCCTCTCTAGCTGTGAACCTGTAAAACCTATCAACTTGCATTTGTGCTTCCAAAATGCAAGTTGATAGGATAGACACTCCCAGTCCAAAAGGGAGAAATAGGAAAGAAGGAAGGAGGGATGAGTCCCAAGCAAGTCCAAAACCTAGCAAGGCAGACAATATTAGGTCTTAAGGCTTAAGAATAATCTTATTTGGCTTGAAATCCATCTTCTGGACCCACTGGGGCTGCTGTCTGCACACAAGGGTCTGCCAGGCAGGGCCCCACCCCTAATGCACCAGGCAACCTTACCCTCAAGACTCCAGGTGGCCCAAGGCTCCATTTAGTGGCAGCCTGGCATATTGAAACCTTGAAGGTGGCCCCACCCTTTGAAACTGGGGTAGAAGCGGCCTTGCCCCTGGACCTGTGGTGAGAGTGGCAGCCCTGATGATTGCAGAATCACCTTTGGGGTCATTCTATGGCCCCATCCTGTAGAATATACCACTTTTTTTTTTTTTTTTTTGGTCACACCTCGCAGCATGTGGGATCTTAGTTTCCCGACCACGGATCAAACCCGTGCCACCTGCAGTGGAAGCGCGGAGTCGTAACCATTGGACCACCAGGGAACCCACCCTGTAGAACAGGGGTCCCCAACCCCTTGGCCGCAGACTGGTACCGGTCTGGGGCCTGTTAGGAACGGAGCCGCACAGCAGGAGGTGAGCAGCGGGTGGGGGAGGGAGCGAAGCTTCATTTGCCGCTCCCTGCTCCCCATCGCTCCCCATTGCTCACATTACTGCCTGAACCATCGCTCACATTACCGCCTGAACCAGCCCGCCCCCGCCCCCCCCATCCGTGGAAAATTGTCTTCCATGAAACCAGTCCCTGTGCCAAAAAGGTTGGGGACCAATGCTGTAGAATATAAAGTCCTACAGCCTTCCCTTAATTGTCCTATCTTCGTCCCCTTCAGTTCAAACTGGCAGTGTTTCTGCTCATATAATCCCATAATCTCTTTATCTTTGGCAGTCCAGCCACACCCTTGGTGTTCTCTTCACAACACATTTTCTCATTTTTTGCAATACGGACAGACTGAGAATTTTTCAAACGTTTAAGTTTTTGTTCCTTTTTGTTTAATAATTAATTAATTTAATAATTATTAAGTAATTAATAATTACTTCAATTACCTCTCTCCTCTTGCGCTTTACCATAAGCAATCAGGAGGACCCACATCACACCTTCAATATTTTGCTTAGAAATTTCCTCAGCTAAATATCCAATTTCATCATTCACAGGCCCTGTCCTCCACAAAATGCTAAGAACAAAAGTGAGTCATGTTCTTTGCCGCTTTATAACAAGTATTATCTTTTCTCCAGTTTCCAATAACCTATTCCTTGTTTTAGTCTTGAGACCTCACTGAATGGCTTTTAATGACCATATTTCCACTAATATTCTGTTGATGATTACTTATGTATTCTCTAATGGGAGAGGCTTTCTCTCCAGCTCTCCTCTTTTCTTTATGAGCTCTCACCAGAATCACTGTTAACATCCATGTTTCTATGAACAGTTCCTTCCCAACCATCTACAGTTTTTCTAGCATACACCTCAAAACTTCTCCAACCCCTCTACCCTTTAGCCATTTCCAAAGCTGCCTTAACATTTGTAGGTATTTGTTATATAGCAGCAACCTCATTTCATGGTACCAAAATGTGTCTTGGTTTGCTCTGGCTGCCATCACAAAATATTACAGTTGAAACATAAGAAGTTTATTTTTATCAGTTCTGGAAGCTAGAAGTCTAAGATCAAGGTTCTGACCCAGTTATCAGTGAGATCTCTCTTCCTGGCTTGCAGATGACCACCTTCTTGCTGTGTCCTCACATGGCCTTTCCTCTGTTCTTGGAGAGAGAAAGAGAGAGAGAGAGCATTCTGATGTCTCCTTGTATCAGGTCTCTAATCATATTAGATCAGGACCCCACCCTTATGGCCTCATTTAACCTAAATTACTTCCATAAAGGCTCTATCTCCAAATACAGTTGCATTGGGGGATAAGGCTTCAACATATGTATTTTGAGGGGACACAAGCATTTAGTTTATAGGATAAGAAGGCAGATTCCATGACAAGGGACAGGGTAAGAAAAATTCCACATATACATTGGCATATTTCAATAACTGAAATAAACCTGATGTGGGAAGCAGAATTGGTAAATTTGGGCAAGTATGAGATAGGGAAAGATTAGAATGGTGTGGTGAGGACTTTCATGTCATGATTTTTGGATTTTTTTTTTTTTTTTTTCCCACACCATGCAGCTTTCGGGATCTGAGTTCCCCAACCAGGGACTGAACCCGGGACATGGCAGTGAAAGCACCGAACCCTAACCACTAGACCACCAGGGAACTCCCTGGATTTTGTTTTAAATGTGAGGGTGAAAAAATTTAAGCCAGGATGGCACTACAATGCAATTTATGTTTTAGAAACATCACTATGATGGCTGCATTGAAAACAGATGGATTATGAGTAATCCTTCTATACAGAGAGTTGATCAAATATGGAAAGCCAGTAAGTAAAACACAGGCAAAAATATGAACAAAATACTTACAGAATTAATACAGATTATGACATATTTAAACTTTATTAATAAAAGATGCTAATAAAAAGCATCAATGTAGTGTCATTTTCATCTCTTCAAATTTGTATTAAAACGGCCCAACTAAGATAAAAATCAACCAATGAAATGATATAAAAGCAGAAAAACCAAACATAGTACCTCCAGGAGATCAAGAAACTGGATGCTGCCCTCCTGTTTCCCTTTCCTAGGCAGTGCCTGTCCCCAGCGGTCGTGTGGAGGAAATGTGTCAGAGTGATTTTTGGTGTCACAATACCTGGCAAGGTTCTACTGGCAATTATTTGGGCAGAGGTGGAGGAGTTGTGGTGGGGAGAAAAACTAAACTTTCTGAAATGGTCTGGCATGTTTCATGCAAGGAAGAATAGCCACACTTAAATGCCAACAGAGCCCTAATTAAGGGTGTTATTCATTAATGAAATGACCACATAACAATCACCCTTTTCTCTCCTCCTCTCTGGCCAAGAGACAGGCTCTCTAGAGCAGAGAAAACCAGAAGTAGCCACATTCCAGAAACAGGAAAAAATATACGTATGAAGAGAAAAATGCTTGACCAAATGGACTATGAAGGATTATTGAGGCGCTAATGACTGGAAGATCTACCCAAGGCAGGCATAGACTTAGAGAAATGGAAAATACTAACTCATAAAATTGATTTCCATTTTGTGGTAGAGGTTTTTGAATTTGACTTTTGACAGTCCAATTCATGTTTGATATACTATCTTCAGTCAAGCAAAATAGAAAAACGTAAAATAACCTTTAAAAGAGTTAATATACTGTAATTTCAGTTCAGTAAACTGTCGTAAAGAAATTACCAGAAACTTCAGGAATTCTCCATAAATTAGTACATTGTTATTTATATTAAGAGTGGAAATGATTACGTATTATATGGCTATCTACACTGTGTTTTCCACAATACATACTGACATACACATCTTCTCACAATACAATGATAGGAGAAAGTACATTGCATATATACATACAGTTTATAAAACATTGTATGTATATATGCATATGTATATATTAAAAGGAAACCTGCTAAAATATTAACAATGATTATCTCTGGTAGGTAGTATTACTAGTATCTTTTTTTTTTTTTCATGGAAGGATTTTTAATTAATTAATTTATTTATTTTTGGCTGTGTTGGGTCTTCGTTTCGTGCGAGGGCTTTCTCTAGTTGCGGCAAGCGGGGGCCACTCTTCATCGCGGTGCGCGGGCCTTTCACTATCGCGGCCTCTCTTGTTGCGGGGCACAGGCTCCAGACGCGCAGGCTCAGTAGTTGTGGCTCACAGGCCTAGTTGCTCCGTGGCATGTGGGATCTTCCCAGACCAGGGCTTGAACCCGTGTCCCCTGCATTGGCAGGCAGAGTCTCAAACACTGCGCCACCAGGGAAGCCCCTACTAGTATCATTTTTAAAAATCTCTTTATATTTTTGAAACTTCTTTAACAGTCATTTTGCTTTCCTTCTTCATGGTTATTTGCAAAATAAAATGGTACTTTTCTCATTGAAAATGATTCAAACATCGTTGAGATATATCAATGATGTCTTTTATTTTAAAAGAGGCATTTCTGGGGATATTATGCAATTGCAAGTTTGCATAATTCAAACCTAAAATAATTCAAGAATATTTTTTTTCCTGTAGAATAGGAAATGGAGAAATGCAGTCTTAGAATATAGATATTTCTAATCACAGCACATCTCCTAGATGTGCTTTTTCTCTAATTATGTTTTTTTTATCTAAAATAAAGCTATCTAAATTAAAAGCTTGACCTTCTTCATAGAAATTTAACATACATAATTGAATTCCAAGGTTTGTGTCGCCTGGCAGCACTTTTCTGAACTAGCACTGATTCTACTATTTAATTAATTCTTAGATGATATTGTCATAAGATAAAAATATTTTTGGGTTATAAAAACATTGAATGTCAAAGTAACAGCACAGGTGTTAGAAAAAAATTTCCTGGAAATTCCAATACACATTAAAAACAGTCTGGTTTAAAAGATGCACTGCAAAAAAAAAAAAAGGAGGGAAGTGGATATTGCTGTTTACCAGGTTAGCTGACGCTAGTCTGTGGCAATCATAGAAGCACAATATACAATGGAGCTGGTCTGCAAGTATTACATTCAGAAAGCCTTGATAATAAAAAAGTCAACATTTCGTATACTATTGTTTCATAAAATGCAATTATACTACATATGCAATAAAATACAGCACTCCCCTCTACCCAGCCCCTACACACACACGTTTTATTACCTTCTGTTCTCAATCATATATTCCTCCCTAGAGTTAACCACTAAACAGTTCGTGTGGTTGCTTCCAATCATTGATTTTATGATTTTATATGTACATAGTATATTGCATTGCCTATGAATAAGAAAAATACATTAAAATGTATATAAATCATTTTTCCTTTAACTTATGTGCTAAAATATCACTTTGTTGTAATACTCAGAAGAAAAAATCTAATCCCTATGTACTCTGTAATCAATTGGCTCATAAATCAGGTCCTACGATTGAAAATTTAAGAATTTAGTCACAAAAAGATTCTCCTTAGACTCTGTTCTCTAGATCTACACAATTACTTCTATTTGTCTTACCTAAATATGGATAGAAACATGTTAAGAGTATGCAATTACATAAATTCCTGTTACTTGGTAATATTTCTCCTAAAAGTAAGAAAGATGAGGAAAGAGAAAAAAGCCAGCTTTTCCTCTTGAGTTAGTACAATGTAAAATACTCATTAGCATAGTGTTTTTCTTGAAAAATAAGGGCTAGCTATCTACTAAGCTATGCTAATCTCTCCTTAGAAGCAATTTAAAGGAAATTTATAGAAAATACTTATATTGGATTAGGGCTAAATTATTATCTTTGTGAGGTGAGGGTAAATCTTTTTCTTTTTAAAAAAGAAAT
The DNA here is from genome assembly GCF_965194825.1 of Balaenoptera physalus. Lineage (NCBI taxonomy): Eukaryota > Metazoa > Chordata > Mammalia > Artiodactyla > Balaenopteridae > Balaenoptera > Balaenoptera physalus. The sequence continues at coordinate 143,696,407 of NC_138884.1, read as the reverse complement.
AAATAGAACAAAAAACACTTAAAAATTAAATTATTAATTTATTAATTAAAAAATATTACCTAAGTATTTATGGAAAAAGGCTTAATTAAAAATTTCTCTCCAAAGAGGCAGTTTTAAAACTTGTAGTTCCACTACCTTAAAATGCTGCCTCTTCTATGTCTCTCCTCTTATACAAACTAGGTACTTTTTAGCTATTTTTTTTTTCTATGTTCAGTGTGATTCAGATTAGTAAACTATCAGGCAACTGCTATTTCAATAATTAATAATCTCCTATCCTTGTAATTTTCCATAATCATCATGGTTATAATGCAGTGATTCTACCAACCAATTATTTTGTGTCATGGACAGAACACAAAATAATTAAAAGCATCCAAAGAGTTTCTAATGATCAAAGAAAAGAAGTTTAGCTATGGAGATAAGTTTATTGCTATTAGAGATTGACATGCACGGCAAATTCTTATATCCATTTCCCACTTTTGTATGATTTATATTTGGCTTTTCTGATGATGGTTAAATAATTCAAATTACATCAGCTTTTTAAGAACTAGAAAAAAATTTAAGGAATAGAAGTTTTAAGAAATAGAAAATTTTGTACTTATAATTAAGATTGTTCTGGATTGCTGTCCTCATGTTTTTCAATGTCAGCCCACAATGGCTCAATACTTAAATAGGAATTGTATGCATGTGTGTGTTTCCAGTTTTTGTACTTCTAGAAGAAGACGGTGCTTAACAGATGGAGCAATATTGAACTTTACCCAGAGTTACATTCATCTTATGCACAAGTCTATGCAGCAAGCAAGCCAACTTGACAGTTTAATTCCACATTAGGATAATGCTTGGAAGGGTAATCCTATTGGCACTGCAGGATAAGGATGCCTGTGTCGTGGCTTTGGCCTATAAAATTGTTAGCTGTAAATTCTGAGCTGGCATTGTGAGCTTCTTAACTTTTAAAGCAGCCTTTTTTTAGCATCCTATTGCCAAGAGTAAGTTATTTGCCCCATAAATCCATCTAACCCATTATACTTTTCTTTTTAAAATCATTTGGCAAATATACCCAAAGCAATAAAAATCTGCTTTTCATATAGATTATCTTATTTTAGACATAATAATCATGTTTATGAAGAAGAACACTGAATGAGTTATAAATGGAACAGTTTGTTTACGAGAGTAGATTTAAACAGAACCAGAAGAGTTTTATGTTTGCTGTATTTAAGGATTAAAAAAAACACCAATCAACTGCTTGAGTCGACATAAATGGTCACGATATTTTCTAAGGATAATCAAAGAAATGAAAATACCTCTTTGTTTACTTAGTTTTTTAGAAACTAGCACTCAAATCTGATTGTTCAACTGTGTACCTTTGAGTTTATATAATAGAAACAGTTGATGCTTATACTTCGCCACTGTGGAGTGACCAGACATGAGCACAGAGAGAGGAGCTCTGAGGATACCTGAGAGGTGTCTGCCCTGCCTTCACCATTTACACGATGGCTGGATATCTGAAGTTTCAAGCTTACAAATGTGAACATAAGGGTTTTAAAGGGCAAACGTTTTTGCTCTTAGCTCTTTCCTTTTCCAGATGGAGAAAAATCTGCTTTCAACCTTAAGTCTTGGGTGGACTCTCATCTCAAAGTCTACAGATCCTGCCATCTCTTTCAGCTTAAAGGGGCTGGTTGTCTCTGAGAAAAGGTTTGAAGCCCTGGCATACTGTCCCATTTCCAACTGTGACTATCTCATGAGATTCTTTCTTTTTTTCATCTCTTGGTATCTTAATCTAGTTGTTATTTTATTCTTTTCATTGGAGCTCAGTTATCCATGACATCTTTCTTCTACCTTATCCTTTTCAATTAATTATAATTTATATTAGTTTGACACGAAATTATCTTTTTTTAATATTTGTTCACATGTATATTTACATCTTATTAAAATTTTTTAAATCATCAGACTTTTTTTTTAGAGCAGTTTTAGGTTCATAGCAAAATTGAGTAGGAAGTAGAATTCTCATATACCCCTTCTCCTCCCCACATACACTGACCATATTAATTTTTTTCTTGTTGTTTTCATTGTACTTTTCAAGTTAACCATCATTGGATGTTGTTTTCATATTTATATCTATAGAAGCAAGAATTTTATAATGATTATAGCTATAAGAATCATCTATATCCATTTATAGCAATTTATCAAAAATGTCAACTTCAATAGAAGGGACAGCCTAGAGCTTTCAAATAAGAAAGTTTTTTGGACTGTCTTAAGACACAGTAGGACAGTTTCATAACCTCTTAGATGGGCAGAGGGGATAATGGCAGCATGCCTGGCATGTTTTTGCCAACCTTGACCTACTACCTCAGGATGGGAGACCAGATTTCTCTATACAAGCTTTGTGAGTCATTTTATTGAAAGCAGAACTTCCTCCCCCAATACTGCAAACTTGTAACAATATATTTTAGATCTAAAAGACTATTTTTTCTTCATTACTTGGATTAATATTAAATGGCTGTACATTGCCATCTTATTTGAATAGGTATAGTTCTTATTTTATCATGCCATATGTGAATTTAGGTGATATAAAAGTCACTGTCTCCATCCTGTATGATCATTAACAAGGGACAAATTTTGAAATATAATTACATCAATGGTATTTAAAATTAATTTTAATTTACAATTGCTAGGCAATTTACATGCATTAATTCAATTAATCTTCACATTATCTAATAGCAATTATTTTTATCCAAGATTACTAATGAAGTCCAGAGAAATGAGTTTACTTGCACTTAGCCACCTGATTACTAAGTGATGAAGACAGGATTAAAATCCAGGATAACTGGCTCCAAAGCCCATACTCTTAACCATGATGCAAACAGAGGTGGTAGGAAAGAGGTAAGAGGCATCAGTCAGTTTTGAATCTTCTAATCTTCTGGAAGAAGACAGTCCATAATCAGATTTGTCTACTCTTTGTTACTTCAATTTGTCTCTCACATGTTTATTTTATTGATCGTTTTTGCTCAGTGCAGAGCTCATGACAACCGAATGTCCAAGAATAAATTCTCATTGGGACCCTGATATTTTTTCCTCTTTCAGACTTTTGTTTAGAGTGTGCACATTAATCAAATGTGTTATTTGTTTGAAATACTTTTGAACACAACAGGCTGTGTAAAAACTAGTTAAATAAATCAGCCCCTCTTAAAATGTTTACTGCCATTGTTTTGGAATTGCTTAGAGGCAAGGTGAAAGAAGAATCTCTCTAGTATGAAAGGATATCAACTTTTTGTCCTCTTTTTTTGAGATGTTCTGTACTGCTAAGATTATCCTCAGGAGATTTTTATAATTGAGTTAGCTTCATCTTTGCTGAGTTAGGTCTATGAACACAAAAACAAAACAAAACAAAATAAAAATAACAATTACATCACTTACTAGTAAAGCAATACTTAAGTAGAACACTAGAAGTCTACAAGAAATGACACCCTCATTTCCATTAAACAAGATATTTTAAACATTGCCTACATATTAGAATTTCCCCCAGAAGCTCTGTAGAAAATACTGAGGCACAGATTTTACCACCAGAAATTCTTAATTGCTCTGTGATAGAGTTTGAGCATTATTTAATTATTTAGCTGTTGCACACCTACTTTTTAAATCTATATCATTTTACATATGTTAAAATGCACACATTTTTAATTTTTAGTTCATATATTTAAAAATGTGAGTATCTGTGTAATCACCACACATCAGGATATAGACTGATAGAATTTTTGTTTTCCATTACCCCCCAATTCCTTTGTGCTGCTTTGCACTAAACCCACCCATCTATCCTTGGCTCCAGGCCATCACAGATTGGCTCTCAGTCACTGTAGATTAGTCTTGCCTGACCTAGAATTTTACATGAATAGAATAATTCAGTATGTATTTTTTTTTTTGTATCTGGCTTTTTTTGTTTGACAAAATGCTTTTAAGATTTATCCATGTTGTGTATATGCTTTCTTACTGCACAGTTTTATTGTGAGTTTATAGTATGTATATACTGAGGGACGAATGTATATATGTATGGGGGATTGGTGTCAGGACCCCTGCGGATGCCAAAATCCATGGATGCTCAAGTTTCTTACGTAAAATGGCGTAGCATTTGCATGAAATCTACACACATCCTATGTAAATTCAAGTATTGCTTCTGGGGATTTCTGGATTTTTAAAAAATATTTTGGAGCCACAGTTGGTTGAATTCACAGATATGGACCCATGTAATATGGAGGACCAACTATACAGATATATATATAAATATATATTATACAAATATATGTATATATTATGCCTTGTGTTTTTTGAGTTCTTTTTAAGATCTTTGCCTTCCCTGTCTATCCTATGTTGGGGAAATTTTTTCTGCTATTTATTTCTAGAACTTTTACAGCTTTATCTATTTTATATTTAAGTGTATGACTCCATTTGAGTTAATAACTGTTTGGAAAGAGGAAATGGTTAAGATACATTTCTTTGGATATCCAGTCCACCATTCCACCATTCCACCACTACTTAGTAAAAAGACTATTTTTTGTCTACACAGAACTGTGAAAAATCAATTAACATGATTTCAGAAAGGTTTATTTTTCAGTGAATTGAGAAGATGACACAGGTGGATTTTAGTGGAGGTGAATAGTATATTTCTCTACTCTTTGAATGGTTTCATTTGATCTGTAAGTCTGTCCTTAAGTGAATACCACACCACTTAGAACCTTGAGAATGTGTCTTAAAATGTATTAGCGTAACTCTTCCAACTTTGTTATATGTCATTTTTATTTTAGCTTTTTTTGTGACTTTGTACTTCCTACAAACTTTAGAACCAGTTTGTCGTCTTCTACCAAAACAAAACCAAAAAAAAAGGTTTTGGGGATTTTCTTATTGAGATTATGCTGAATATATGGACCCATTTGGGGAAAAATAAGACCTTTACAGTATCATTTATTTCAATCCATGAAATTTGTTTGTGTCTCCAAATTTTAAGTAGTCTTAAATTATTGTCAGAAATGTTTTGTAATTATCAGTAAATTGTTTTTTCACATATGGTGTTAAATTTGTCCCAAATTATTTTGCATTTTTAATGCTAGTTTAAATACTATTTTTTTTCATTTACTGATTATTTCCCAGTGTAGGAAGATGTGGTTGATTTTTCCTCAGTGTCTTTGGGGATTCCATCAACTATAGAATCTTGCTTTCTGTAAAAGAAAATATTTTTACATCTTCCTTTGCAATAAGTATTCTTTGAACTTCGTGGTTTTTTTCCCTTTGTTATACTAGATAGAACCTCCAGAGAAATGTTACACAGAAGTGGTAAGAATGGACATCCTTGACTTCTTCACCTTAGAGGGAACACAGTCAGTCATTCACAACTAAGTATAAAGTTAGATGTAGGTGTTTCAAAGATGCCCATTATCAGAATGGAAATTTTCCCTTTTAGTCCTAGTTGTATGATAGTTCTTATGAATGCATGTTGAATTCTGTGACATGTTATTTCTATATCTCATCGAAGCTGCACTCTCCTTCTCGGGTGGGACTTGAACCCACTCACACCTCAGATTGGGACTTGAACCCATGATCCCTGATTAGGATGGGAGTCAAACCCACTGTCTTTTTTTTTTCCAACATCTTTATTGGAGTATAATTGCTCTACAATGGGGCATTAGCTTCTCCTATATAACAGAGTGAATCAGCCACACATATACACATATCCCCATATCCCCTCCCTCTTGCGTCTCCCTCCCACCCTCCCTATCCCACACCGCTATGTGGTCACAAAGCACCGAGCTAATCTCCCTGTGCTATGCAGCTGCTTCCCACTAGCTATCTATTTTACATTTGGTAGTGTAAGTCCATGCCACTCTCTCACTTCGTCACAGCCTACCGTTCCCCCTCCCCATGCCCTCAAGTCCATTCTCTATGTCTGCATCTTTATTCCTGTCCTGCCCCTAGAGTCTCAGAACCATTTTTTTTTCTTAGATTCCATATATATGTGTTAGCATACGGTATTTGTTTTTCTCTTTCTGACTTACTTCACTCTGTATGACAGTCTCTAGGTCCATCCACCTCACTACAAATAACTCAATTTCGTTACTTTATATGGCTGAGTAATATTCCATTGTATATATGTGCCACATCTTCTTTATCCATTTTTCTGTGGATGGACACTTAGGTTGCTTCCATGTCCTGGCTATTGTAAATAGAGCTGCAATGAACATTGTGGTACATGACTCTTTTTGAATTATGGTTTTCTCAGGGTATATGCCCAGTAGTGGGATTGCTGGGTCATCTGGTAGTTCTATTTGTAGATTTTTAAGGAACCTCCATACTGTTCTCCATAGCGGCTGTATCAATTTACATTCTCACCAACAGTGCAAGAGGGTTCCCTTTTCTCCCCCCCCCCTCCAGCATTTATTTTTTGTAGATTTTTTGATGATGGCCATTCTGACTGGTGAGGTGAAACCTCATTGTAGTTTTGATTTGCATTTCTCTAATGATTAGTGATGTTGAGCACCTTTCATGTGTTTGTTGGCAATCTGTATATCTTCTTTGGAGAAATGTCTATTTAGCTCTTCTGCCCATTTTTGGATTGGGTTGTTTGTTTTTTTGATATTGAGATGCATGAGCTGCTTGTAAGTTTTGGAGATTAATCCTTTGTCAGTTGCTTCATTTGCAAATATTTTCTCCCATCCTGAGGGTTATCTTTTCATCTTGTTTATGGTTTCCTTTGCTGTGCAAAAGCTTTTAAGTTTCATTAGGTCCCATTTTCTTATTTTTGTTTTTATTTCCATTTCTCTAGGAGCTGGGTCAAAAAGGATCTTGCTGTGATGTATGTCATAGAGTGTTCTGCCTATGTTTTCCTCTAAGAGTTTGATAGTGTCTGGCCTTACATTTAGGTCTTTAATCCATTTTGAGTTTATTTTTGTGTATGGTGTTAGGGAGTGTTCTAATTTCATTCTTTTACATGTAGATGTCCAGTTTTCCCAGCACCACTTATTGAAGAGGCAGTCTTTTCTCCACTGTATATGCTTGCCTCCTTTATCAAAGATAAGGTGACCATATGTGCGTGGGTTTATCTCTGGGCTTTCTATCCTGTTCCATTGATCTATATTTCTGTTTCTGTGCCAGTACCATACTGTCTTGATTACTGTAGCTTTGTGGTATAATCTGAAGTCAGGGAGCCTGATTCCTCCAGCTCTGCTTTTCTTTCTCAAGATTGCTTTGGATATTTGGGGTCTTTTGTGTTTCCATACAAATTGTGAAAGTTTTTGTTCTAGTTCTGTGAAAAATGCCACTGGTAGTTTGATAGGGATAGCATTGAATCTGTAGATTGCTTTGGGCAGTAGAGTCATTTTCCCAATGTTGATTCTTCCAAACCAAGAACATGGTATATCTCTCCATCTATTTGTATCATCTTTAATTTCTTTCATCAGTGTCTTATAATTTTCTGCATACAGGTCTTTTGTCTCCTTAGGTAGGTTTATTCCTAGATATTTTATTCTTTTTGTTGCAATGGTAAGTGGGAGTGTTTTCTTAATTCCACTTTCAGATTTTTCATCATTAGTGTATAGGAATGCAAGAGATTTCTGTGCATTAATTTTGTATCCTGCTAGTTTACCAAATTCATTGATTAGCTCTAGGAGTTTTCTGGTAGCATCTTTAGGATTCTCTATGTATAGTATGATGTCATCTGCAAACAGTGACAGCTTTACTACTTCTTTCCCGATTTGGATTCCTTTTATTTCTTTTTCTTCCCTGATTGCTGTGGCTAAAACTTCCAAAACTATGTTGAACAATAGTGGTGAGAGTGGACAACCTTGTCTTGTTCCTGATCTTAGAGGAAATGGGTTCCGTTTTTCACCATTGAGAATGATGTTGGCTGTCGGTTTGTCATATATGGCTGTTATTATGTTAAGGTAAGTTCCCTCTATGCCTGCTTTCTGCAGGGTTTTTATCATAAATGGGTGTTGAATTTTGTCAAAAGCTTTTTCTGCATCTATTGAGATGATCATATGGGTTTTTTCCTTCAGTTTGTTAATATGGTTTATCACATTGATTGATTTGTGTATATTGAAGAATCCTTGCATTCCTGGGATACACCCACTTGATCATGGTGTATGGTCCTTTTAATGTGCTGCTAGATTCTGTTTGCTAGTATTTTGTTGAGGATTTTTGCATCTATGTTCATCAGTGATATTGGCCTGTAGTTTTCTTTCTTTGTGACTTCTTTGTTTGGTTTTGGTATCAGGGTGATGGTGGCCTCGAAGAATGATTTTGGGAGTGTGACTCCCTCTGCTATATTTTGGAAGAGTTTGAGAAGGATAGGTGTTAGCTCTTCTCTAAATATTTGATAGAATTCACCTGTGAAGCCATCTGGTCCTGGGCTTTTGTTGGTTGGAAGATTCTTAATCACAGTCTCAATTTCAGTGCTTGTGATTGGTCTGTTTATATTTTCTATTTCTTCCTGGTTCAATCTCTGAAGGTTGTGCTTTTCTAAGAATTTGTCCATTTCTTCCAGGTTGTCCATTTTATTGGCATATACTTGCGTGTAGTACTCTCTCATGATCCATTGCATTTCTGCAGTGTCAGTTGTTACTTCTCCTTTTTCATTTCTAATTCTATTGATTTGAGTTTGCTCCCTTTTTTTTCTTGTTGAGTCTGGCTAATGGTCTATCAATTTTGTTTATCTTCTGAAAGAACCAGCTTTTAGTTTTATTGATCTTTGGTATTGTTTCCTTCATTTTTTTTCATTTATTTCTGATCTGATTTTTATGATTTCTTTCCTTTTGCTAACTTCAGGGGTTTTTTTTTGTTCTTCTTTCTCTCATTGCTTTAGGTGTAAGGTTAGATTGTTTATTTGAGATATCTCTTGTTTCTTGAGGTAGGATTGTATTGCTATAAACTTCCCTCTTAGAACTGCTTTTGCTGCATCCCATAGGTTTTGGGTCGTCGTGTTTTCATTGTAATTTTTTTCTAGGTATTCTTTGATTTCCTCTTTGATTTCTTCAGTGATCTCTTGGTTATTAAGTAGTGTATTATTTGGTCTCCATGTGTTTGTATTTTTTACAGACTTTTTCCTGTAATTGATATCTAGTCTCACAGCATTGTGGTCGGAAAAGATACTTGATAGGATTTCAATTTTCTTAAATTTATCAAGGCTTGATTTGTGACCCAAGATATGATCTATCTTGGAGAATGTTCCATGAACGCTTGAGAAGAAAGTGTATTCTGTTGTTTTTGGATGGAATGTCCTATAAATATCAATTAAGCCCATCTTTTTAAATTTATCACTTAAAGCTTATGTTTCCTTATTTATTTTCATTTTGGATGATCTGTCCATTGGTGAAACTGGGTTGTTAAAGTCCCCTAGTATGATTGTGTTACTGTCAATTTTCCCCTTTTAAGGCTGTTAGCATTTGCCTTATGAATTGAGGTGCTCCTATGTTGGGTGCATAAATATTTACAATTGTTGTATCTTCTTCTTGGATTGATCCTTTGATCATTATGTAGTGTTCTTCTTTGTCTCTTGTAATAGTCTTTATTTTAAAGTCTATTTTGTCTGATTTGAGAATTGCTCCTTCAGCTTTCTTTTGATTTCCATTTGCGTGGAATATCTTTTCCATCCCCTCACTTTCTGTATTTGTCCCTAGGTCTGAAGTGGGTCTCTTGTAGACAGCATATATACGGGTCTTGTTTTTTAATCCATTCAGCCAGTCTATGTCTTTTGGTGGGAGCATTTAATCCATTTACATTTAAGGTATTTATCAATATGTATGTTCCTATTACCATTTTCTTAATTGTTTTGGGTTTGTTATTGTAGGTGTTTTCCTTCTCTTGTGTTTCCTTACTGGAGATGTTCCTTTAGCATTTGTTGTGTAGCTGGTTTGGTGGTGCTGAATTCTCTTAGCTTTTGGTTGTCTATAAAGGTTTTAATTTCTCCGTTGAATCTGAATGAGATCCTTTCTGGGTAGAGTAATCTTGGTTGTAGGTTTTTCCCTTTCATCACTTTAAATATGTCTTGCCACTCCCTTCTGGCTTGCACAGTTTCTGCTGAAAGATCAGGTGTTAATATTATGTGGATTCCCTTGTGTGTTATTTATTGTTTTTCCCATGCTGCTTTTAATACTTCTTTTTTGTATTTAATTTTTTATAGTTTGATTAATATGTATCTTGGTGTGTTTCTCCTTGGATTTATCCTGTATGGGACTCTCTGTGCTTCCTGAACTTAATTGACTATTTCCTTTCTCATATTAGGGAAATTCTCAACTATAATCTCTTCAAATATTTTCTCAGTCCCTTTCTTTTTCTCTTCTTCTTCTGGGACCCCTATAATTCGAAGGATGTTTAATGTTGTCCCATAGGTCTGACACTGTCTTCAATTCTTTTCATTCTTTTTTCTTTATTGTGCTCTGTGGTAGTTATTTCTAGTATCTTATCTTCCAGGTCACTTATCCACTCTTCTGCCTCAGTTATTCTGCTGTTGGTTCCTTCTAGAGAGTTTTTAATATCGTTTATTGTGTTGTTCTTCATTGTTTTTTGCTCTTTAGTTCTTCTAGTTCCTTCTTAAACGTTTCTTGTATTTTCTCCATTCTATTTCCAAGATTTTGGATCATCTTTACTATCATTATTCTGAATTCTTTTTCAGGTAGACTGCCTATTTCCTCTTCATTTGTTTGGTCTGGTGGGTTTTTACCTTGCTCCTTCATCTGCTGTGTGTTTCTCTGTCTTCTCATTTTGCTTAACTTTCTGTGTTTGGGGTCTCCTTTTTGCAGGCTGCAGGTTCGTAGTTCCCGTTGTTTTTGGTGTCTGCCTCCAGTGGCTAAGGTTAGTTCAGTGGGTTGTGTAGGCTTCCTGGTGGAGGGGACTGGTGCCTGTGTTCTGGTGGATGAGGCTGGATCTTGTCTTTCTGGTGGGCAACACTGCATCCAGTGGTGTGTTTTGGGGTGTCTGTGACCTTATTATGATTTTAGGCAGCCTCTCTGCTAATGGGTGGTGTTGTGTTCCTGTCTTGCTAGTTGTTTGGCTTAGGGTGTGCAGCACTGTAGCTTGCTGGTTGTTGGGTGGATCTGGGTCTTGGCATTGAGATGGACATCTCTGGGAGGGTGTTCACCACTTGATATTACATGGAACTGGGAGTTCTTGGGTGGACCAATGTCCTGAACTTGGCTTTCCCACTTCAGAGGCACAGGCCTGAGAGCCAGCCAGAGCACCAAGACCCTGTCAGCCACACGGCTCAGAAGAAAAGGGAGAAAAAAAAGAAAGAAAGAAAGAAAATAAATAAATAAAAAGAAATAAAGTCATTAAAATAAAAAATAAAAAAATTATTAAAAGTAAAAAAAATTAAAAAGTAATAAAAAAAAGAAGAAAGAAAGAAAGAAGAGAGCAACCAAACCAAAAAACAAGTCCACCAATGGTTAGAAGTGCAACAAGTGCTAAAAACCATACTAAAAAAAAAAAACAACAGACAGACAGAACCCTAGGCCAAATGGTAAAAGCAAAGCTATACAGACAAAATCAGACACGGAAGCATACACATATACACTCACAAAAAGAGAAAAAGGATAAATATATATACATGTATATATATTAAAAAAAGGAAGAGAGCAACCAAATCAATAAACAAATCTACCAATGATAATTAACTCTAAATATTGAACTCAGATAAACATAAAACCAGAAACCAGTCAGTCGCATACAGCAAACCCCAAGTCTACACTTGCTCCCAAAGTCCACCGCCTCAATTTTGGGATGATTCGTTGTCTAGTCAGGTATTCCACAGATGCAGGGTACATCAAGTTGATTGTGGAGATTTAATCCGCTGCTTCTGAGGCTGCTGAGAGAGAGTTCCCTTTCTCGTCTTTGTTCGCACAGCTCCTGGGGTTCAGCTTTGGATTTGGACCCGCCTCTGCGTGTAGGTCACCTGAGGGCGTCTGTTCTTCGCTCAGACAGGACGAGGTTAAAGGAGCAGCTGCTTCGGGGGCTCTGGCTCACTCAGGCGGGGGGAGGGAGCGGTACGGAGGAGGCGGGGCGAGCCTGCGGCGTCAGAGGCGTCATGACGTTGCAGCAGCGTGAGGCGCGCCGTGCGTTCTCCTTGGGAAGTTGTCCCTGGGTCACGGGACCCTGGCAGTGGTGGGCTGCACTGGCTCCCGGGAGGGGCGGTGTGGAGAGTGACCTGCGCTCGCACACAGGCTTCTTGGTGGCGGCAGCAGCAGCCCCAGCGTCTCCTGCCCGTCTCTGGGGTCCGTGCTGACAGCCGCGGCTCATGCCCGTCTCTGGAGCTCCTTTGAGTGGCGCTCTGAATCCCCTCTCCTCGCGCACCAGGAAACAAAGAGGCAAGAAAAAGTCTCTTGCCTCTTCGGCAGCTGCAGACTCTTTCCCGGACTCCCTCCCGGCTAGCTGTGGCGCACTAACCCCTTCAGGCTGTGTTCACGCCGCCAGCCCCAGTCCTCTCCCTGCGATCCGACCGCAGCCCGAGCCTCAGCTCCCAGCCCCGCCCGCCCCGGCGGGGGAGCAGACAAGCCTCTCGGGCTGGTGAGTGCTGCTCGTTGCCGAGCCTCCGTGCGGGAATCTCTCCGCTTTGCCCTCCGCACCCCTGTGGCTGCGCTCTCCTCCGGGGCTCGGAAGCTTCCCCCCTCCGCCACCCCCCGTCTCCGCCAGTGAAGGGGCTTCCTAGTGTGTGGAAACCTTTCCTCCTTCACAGCTCCCTTCCCGAGGGGCAGGTCTCGTCCCTATTCTTTGTCTCTGTTTTTCCTTTTTTCTTTTGCCCTACTCAGGTACGTGGGGAGTTTCTTGCCTTTTGGGAGGTCTGTGGTCTTCTGCCAGCGTTCAGTAGGTGTTCTGTAGGAGTTGTTCCACGTGTAGATGTATTTCTGGTGTATTTGTGGGGTAGAAGGTGATCTCTGTGTCTTACTCCTCCACCATCTTGAAGATCTCCCCCAAGAAAGCTTTTTTGTATCACCTAAATTGTCTTCTTTAATCATTTTTTTTTACAGTTTTTGGCGTGGAGGAATGGGATCCTAAGCTGACTGCTAATGGCCTCTTGGACAAGGAGACACACAGGAGAGGTAGGCTGATCCCTTTGAGTTCACTGTTCTCGTCATTTCTGAGGGCCACGGGTAAGTCACTCTAAGATTTGAACTCTGCTCCCTCGCATGCAGCTCTCCAATCCAAACAAACTGTATTTTAAAAAAAATTATATATATAGACACACACACACACATACACACACACATATATACATACACATATATTCTTTAGCTAACCCTTGGGTTTCTCAGAGCCAAATTAATACCTAAGAGGAATGTGCTTCTGGGTTGAGGATTTTGTGGTATTTTACAGTGTACCTCTTTGCACAGAAATTTTCTTGAGGTTGGTGGTTAATATATATCAGAGAGGGTCCAGGGTTTATTAAAGTTCCCAGAAATGTTCTGGGGTCCCAGAAATGTTCCAGGATAATTACATTGGAAGTCCACATCAGGTGGCATCCATTATGGGACTCACAAAGCCTTAAGGTAAGCCCACAGCATAAACCACTAGAGGACTTGGGGAAGTAGATTAAGACAAGAAATTCAGACTATTTTGACTATCAAAATCAAAATCTAAGTAGGCGTAAGTCAGACTATCAAAAGCCATTAAGGTGTCTACCTAGGGTTCTATAGAGAACTCTTCTCCTAAAAGGAATAAGAGACCTATTGCTAATGGGTACTTTGAAGCCAAAGTCTCAAAATTGGTGGGCAGAGGTCAAGCACTTAAAAGCTGTTAGAGCACTTGCCACTTAATTTTAAGACACACATGCTAGGATAATTTGGTCACAGAATGGGTTAGATTGACACTACATCACATACTATCCTCCAGAAAATTCCTGTACAATGAGGTACACTGTAAAACACCACACAATCCCCAACCCAGTGGCACATCCCTCTTGGGTATTAATTTGGCTCTGATAGAACCAAGGATTAGCTAAAGAAATGGAATCCTCAAGTTTCAAAGAGTCGAGAGTATCACTTTCTGGCACATGTGCTTATTTTATGTCTAAGAACTGTGGTCTTAGAAAATCTAGATATCTACAAAAATGGCAAAATCTTACTAAAACAACCTAGAGTTACAATGGACATTATGGGGAACAGTCCAACTGGGCAAGATCATTCATTTAAGAAGTGCACCTGAAAGCAAGGATTTCCAAATCAAACAGAATTGGATACCTATTTTAATTGGCATGCAGAAGCCTCCAAAAGACTTGACAATTTCTAGCTTCATTAAAAGGTTCATTGCAAAAGGCTAAAGAAAAATTAAAGACACAGGAGGTACCTAAAACAAAAGACTGTAAGACTGATGTGACTTCTGCTACTGCCCTCTATCTTTATTTACCTGAATATTTAGTCTAGTAATTCTCTATCTGAATTTCCTTTCCACTCTGAAAAGACTGCAAGACTCTAAACAAAAGTCAAAGCTTTCCACACCAACTCCAACACCCCCATGTCTACCCTTGAAGGCGGGCCCTCCCAGGGTTGATGGGACGGTGAGGGCTTCTCTGGCAAAATGCTACCAGTTATTACCTCTAGTAGTCAAGGAGAAACTAAAATTAAAATGAATGGAAACCTTGCCATATTCTAGTAGATACTGGGGTTACACTCTCTACTTGAAACTTACTCACTCTGGAGCCTGCCGATGGGATCCAGGGAAAATTGGCAGAAGCCAGCGAAGGATGAGAATTCTTACTAGAGTCAGCTCTCCTGGATCTCTGTAGTGTCCAATTGAGAGAGGAAGGTAAAATTTTACGTTGCCCCTTATTGGTTATCAATCCTTTTATCTCCTAGGGACAGCTATTGCCTTCTTGTTTGTCTCATTTTGTGTCCTGAGAACTTGGCTTGGCTTTTTGCCTGCCTGGGACCTGCAGGTTGTTGGTTCTTTCACATACAGGCAGCTCACCTATCAGGTTGGGGATCCCAAAATACGTCCAGACAGAAATGTGGGTTGCACCCCATTTGGGGCTAGATATTGCCAGACAAAATTGGGTGCACTACATTCATAGCTGGGGTCCTACTGACCATTGCCAGCTCTCAGGGAATTCTCTAAGTCTTTCTTTCATTGGGCTGTCTTTGAGAGTGGCTCTGAAGCTTGGGAAGGTAGTATCTTTTGTACCCTCTTTGGGGATGCCTCTTAGGTCCATGAAGTTGTTTAATACTGCCGAGAATATTTACTGTTTGTCTCAGCTGAAACCTGACAAGATATTTGAAAGGATATATTTTTTTAAGTAGCTCTACAACCCTGGGAGTCAGAAGTTGGCAAAATTGAAAACTGACATTCAGAGCCTGACAGGAACTTTTTTTAAAGGCCTTCTCTTCTAAGCTAAATGAAACTATGTACCCAGAGGGAAAGAAAGACATTTAAAAGATAAACAGCTCTAAATCTAGAATATGGGAACCTTTTGATTTCTGTTTTAGTTGAAGATCTTGTTCCTGATATGAAGAAGCAAACTGATAATAATGTACTTCAATGGGTGGATCAGTCCCTTGATATCATTCCCGTTGTACCCCAATTCTTTGAGAAATTAAGAACAACTGTTTTACAAATTGAGGACAACTTGTACAACTTACTTACAAATTGAGTCTTTACAAGAACAGAAAAAGTCCACATATCCTTTTGACCAATCCCCAAAACTCCCCTGTTCATCTCAAAATACTCGTAGATATCATAAAAATTCTGGATTTAGGAAACAAAAATCCTTCTTGCAGGAACTCACATTCTTTCTCTGTGCCTTTGCAATGTAAATGTTCTACTTGGTCTTCTCTAAGACCTGAATCTCTTTGAAATGTAAACTCGAGGGATGTAATTTATCAGAAGAAAGAAAAAGGAAAAGGATATTTGAAAACGAGGTGAATGAAGAATCTTAAGTCTTCTCCACAAATATTATGAAAAAGTTTAAGCCATCCAAGCCGGTAACCTTAACTTATTCCATCTGGCAGCAACACAGTTTGGATTCAGCTGTTCTTTTTCAGACTAGTGAGTTTTTCATTATCATACCCAACTCATGGCTAAAAATTTAAAACAAAAGCTATAAAATTTCTGTGTCTGTCTGTGTATTTATGTATGTCTTTGTATGCGTGTTATAAATGTATGATTTTTTTCTACCTTTGGATGGTATTATATGTAAAGAGCTCTATTCAAGTTCCCAAGATAATCTTCAGTAAACAAAAGCTAGTTTAAGTTTGTTGGTTTAATTAAAATAGCATGTCTTTAGAGTTATCAGCATTGAATATAATACTTTTATTCTACTTAGGTTAACCGGAAGTCAAATAAGCTTATGTTATCTCTTACAGAATTTGTCAGCAGGAAAGATAACTTAGGTGATGGTTAGCTGTTTAATGTCTCATGAAAATTCCATGAATAATCTAAACATAATTGTTAAGAACAAGTAGATTAAGTAGATGTAAGTAAGATAAAATTTTATAAATGGATTTTTCAGCAATAATTATGCTCTATGGTATGTATACTTAAAAATAGTTTTCAAGATCTTTTTGGCAGCTTCCATCCTTAAAGTTATACTGAGTTAAATGAAATGATGGATATTCATTGACTATCTAAATCATTTCCAAATAAGGTAAAATACTGAAACATTAATTACTGAACAAAGATTTATCCACTTTTGGCTTCCTTTTACAGAAGAACTGAAAAATATTTGGGTATATTAGTAAACACGTTTTGTACCACATTGAAAAATTTACAAGTAAGACTCTACTTCTAGAAATTCTGAAATGTATTTATAAATTTTCCAGTCCACAGAATGGTCGTATAATAGTTCACAAATTGCTTTCTTCTAAGTTTTCACTAGGAATTAAGAATTCTAAGGGTTATGGATTCTAATTAAGATACATAAATAAAACTACTAGAAATAATAAGGGAAACATGTCTGTGCAAGGGAATTAGGTTATGTTTTTGGTAAGAAAAGGTATGAGGTATGGAGATGTGTTTTTGTTAAGGTAAAAAGAGTAATTTTTTTCTGAAGTAAAACAACTGATTGTTCCAGAAAGAGAAAGATAGAAAAAAGTAGGACAAAATCTGAATGAATATAAACAGTTGTAGAGGGTTTGTGGAAAAGGCATCTTGGGAAAGAATTTTATGTGTGGTCAAGCTGGCTAAGGTTAGAATGGATATATTTAAGTTTTGTTTTATTTTTAATGAGTTTTACTATCAAAAGCACACTGGTACAAAATTAGTATTTGATTTTCTCTCTGTTAAAAGGACAAAGTTTTATTAGTTTATTGGTCTGCCCTTAATAATAAATTGTAAACCTTTTAAGTAATCTGCCTGGAAAGCAGAGATTTTTTTGTGTGTCTTACCAAAATAATTTACTGTACTTCATGTTTCTTTATCAGGATTTTGATTACATGAGAAATCCCAGCCTTCTCAATATTAAAAGAGCTGAGTTTTTTTACAACTATGTAGCATTCTATATTTGTTTTCAAAGTCTTTAAATCTTACTTTGATTAAATGGATTTTTTTTTTTTTGAGAAACTCCCACCAAATCAAATTTTAAGTAAAGTCTTTTTGACCTTGAACTAACTTCGGGATTTTTCAAAGGGCTCCTGGAATGTCTCCAATGATTTGTTCTCTCTTTTTGTAAAAAGAGAAATGTTAAACTAATTAGGCTTATGTGATATGTTAAGTCACATAGGAAACATTTTCAAATAAGAAGTGATGTTTAACCTTTTTTAGGTTATATTTGTATGTTATTAATATCAGTGTTCTAGAAATTGTATAACATTTCTAAAAATCCAGTATGTCCTGGTATAATTCTACTAGTCATAATTCCAGTTATCACCTTAAAATGTTGTGTGTCACAAAAATAACCAACATTCCTTGTCAATTCCAGTATAATGAACTCTCATCAGATCTTTAACCATGGGCTTTAAGTCTTTTGTCATATACAGACAGTTATTGTTTCATTCTGATGCTTTTTGCAAAAGTAAGGGTCATGGAAAGGACCCTACCAAGTACTCTTGACCACTGACACTGCTGCCAAATTACAAGATGTCAAACCTTGAGTGCATATTTCACAACTGAAGAAGGTTCTACCTGACATCTGCTTCTGTGTAAATGCCAGAGACCTAAAATCAAATTCACTAAGAAGAGAAGTAGCTGACATTGGGGTAGACTGCTTCAACCCAGGATGTCAGATCAAGAGCATTTCTTTCCATTCATTTTTCCCTCTCTGATCATTCTATTCCTAATTCTTATACCAGGAAGGTTGTTGTGATACTTCTGTTCACCTTCTTCCTTGTCCTGGCCAGAAAAGGTAATGCCATTGCTCACATATCTTAGGTCATTGGGTAATCCAGCCTCCAACCAACTGTTGGATTTGCTATGATGCTCGTGATCCTGTAGCTCTTTGTGTTCTTCACAAAATTCTCCCTGATTTCCAGTGCCTCAGCTTCTCTGGAACAAACTTGCTGGATAAACACTTCTGGGAAAATAGAGACATAGTTACATGAAATACGTAAATAGGGCAGTGGCTTGCAGAAGTGTCCACCTCTTTGGGATCATTTCTTGACTTATCTGATTCTAGCTGGTTTGAGTCATGGGGACCCTGGCTCAGGAGTGCTCTATAAACCATGGGCCTTGTTTTGTTGTCTCTCCAATATACTGTATTCTTACAAAAGTTTTAAATGCATATAGGCAGCCATCAACCAGCTGACAGATGATCTCTCTCTGGCTGGAATGACAAAAGAGAACAGAAGACTAACCAGCTCTAAGAATAGCCTGAAATCACCTCTTGTGAATACTACTCAGCATAGTATTCACAAGACTGAGAGTCACACTAAGACTGATATTTTTTATCAAAGCTCTTCAATGATCAAGAGGATGATCAAAAGAGGGGGACTGATGAAATAAATTTCTAGGTCCAGGATGGAGCTGTTCCTGCTGGGGATGCCACTTCAGGAAACCAAAATTTAGATAACTTCTGTGTTTCTGTAAATGTTCCACTTGCCAGGAAATTCATCGTATCCAATCAAACAAGCCCCAGATCCCAAGCCAGTTATGGGCCTTTTCACCCCCAAGTTGACTATGTGGTCCCCACCAATCAGATATTTTCTATCTTTCTCTTCCTTGTTCTTATTTTTTTAATCCTATAAAAGCTTCTGGCCTTCTGCCCCATTTTGCAGTTCCCCAAAAGGAGGCTGTCCACTTTATGAAGTGGTAGATAAAGTTTGTGTCACCTAAATTGTCTGCTTTAATCAGTTTTTAAGAATATTAACTACTACTATAAAGTTAAATTCATTGCTATCTTAAATTTCGTGAAATTACTTCTCAGCAAAGTCTGTTATTCAGAACCCTTTCTTATAAGTAACAAAAACGAATTCCCAGTCATTTAAAAGAAAAATGCATTTATTGAAAGAGTGTTGACTGGTTCACAGAACTGATGGGTGTGATAGTCAGGCTCAGAAAATAGGCATGCACCGAAGGAGACTCAGAAGCAAGTATCACAGCCAGACTCATGCCACAGCAAGTGGCCGAACAAGGGAAGTGCCACTAACATTGGACACTGGAGACTAGTGTTGTCATCTCTGCCCCTACCAGCACTGGGCAATATTCCTCCAATGTATCTTCATCTAGTTATTTTTTTTTGTGCCATGGTCATCACATGCCTGATTAATTCTTCATTATCCCTGAATCACACACTTATGATTTTCTGTCTCAGATGGCCAAGCTCAATCATACACAAATGCCCAATCTGCTACGTAGGAAGGGAAGGTGAGAGCCAGGCTGTTCAGCTTCTTTGCCTCAGTGGTCAATACTCCCCAGATTGAGTGGGAGATCAGATACTGGTTTGGAGTGAAAAGGCATATACCCCACTTTCACTTATCTTGGTTGGTTTCTGTGAAGGGCAGATGTGTCATTTGCCATCCTTACTACTGTGGTTCTCATTCAACAACATAACACACTAGGACCCTGGCCCCTTGCATGAGAAATCGATCTTAGTGAGCCTGTTTTCTAGCTCCTATCAAAAGCACAGGTAAAAGAGACATAAAGGAAATCTTTTAATCAATTCTGAATTTTATTTCCTCCTCCAAATCATCTAAATTCTACCTTTGGAATCAGTTCATCCTTTGAAAATATACATATTCTAATTGTACTGGTTTTGTCCTCAGAGAACCATCATAATAGTGTTGTGTTTTATTTTCTGCCCTTCACTTTTGTGTCATAAAATTATATGGAAATCGTGATATGTTTACTTTTGTAAAAACAGTGTTTAGAAACTTCTCATGACATCAGTCTTAGGATTTCTTTAAATTTTTGTAGGGGTGAGTGGTTAAATAATTCAGTGGAAGAAAACTATTAACTTCATCTAAGGAACTGGTATCATACCTAATCTTAAATAATGTATTCAATACCTGAGAAAGCTCAGATTCAAATATAAAGAACAAACATATTACTGTGTTTTCTTTTTGTAGTTTCTAACCACTTGTCATTATTTTAACCAAATTCCAAAGATGCGTAAGTTTACCGTAAGTTCACTCCAAAAATTGATATATATTGTAATGTGTGTCCATATTCCTCATGAAGCACCCAAAATCTCCTTTAAAAACATGTGGATGATAAGTGATGCCTAAAGAGTTCAGATGAAACGAGAATAAAATATCAATTAATAAACAGTAGAATTCATTTACTATACAGAAAATCATTAGGGTTTGCAATGTTTGGCTTAATATTGGGACTTTAACATTGTAATTGTAGAAGTTATGTTAATAATAAAAATTAGAAATAAGTTAAAATAATAAGAAGTAAAAACTGTACTGTAAATCCCACCACGCAGAGATAAGTGCTATTGACTTTCATCAATATATACATCCTTAGATTTACAGAGATGTTTATCTTTGAAATTTAATTTAATTTGATATGATTTAATTTCCTGTTTCATTATGCGTATTAACAGTGTTATTAGCTGTCATGATACAGAATAGTTCTTGATTTCTTTTTCCAATTCCTCCAATAAACTTACACTCTGATTAATAAATCTACTATACCTCTGAGAATAGGTACTTTCAAGAATTTCTTGAATATTCCACTAAAGCAAAATCAGTCTCTTTAGAAGCTTGATCATAATTTTGTATTATTCCATCTTTACCTCGAATTTTCCTCCCTGGTGATATTTGTCTCTCACTATATATAAGCAACAAAGCATTAAATATGTTAATAATGGCTCTGTTGTGTAATAGTGACAGGGTTATTTAAAATATTTGTTAACCATGAGAAAACAGGTAGAACTAATACAAAATTAGACTGAATGGCAAAAGAAATATCAACAATTGTCAGTTTAAAAAAATATTCAAATGGTGTGTTCATTATTCCACAATGATCAAAATATTTAAAAGAGCAATTATGGTAGATTTTATAAATCTCTGTGGTTGTTCAATAGCATAATAATAGTCACAGTTTTGCAGCCAAGAGGATACTTCTCAAATAGAAATTGAGAACAAATTCAGAACAAATAGAAATTGTTTCCATTTCCAATAAACTTGGACTTACAGGACTAAAGCAGAGTAAACTTGAAGAGCAGGCTAGACTCTAGTGCTGAGGTATATTTTGTGTTTGTAACTGCTACTGCAGTGTTTCAGAACCTATGTTTTCCTTCCTGGAATTTGCAAACATCCTAGACTCTTTCGCCTGACAGAGTAGTTAGTCTTTTCATTTATATTCATCATAAGAGAATAGCACTTAATGCAAGAAATGCCTTAAGAGGATGCATGAATGTAGGAATGCTCTCCACCTTTCCAACACTGCTACTGTATCAGTTCTCATAAGGCAGCGAAATCCTGTTCTTAGGATAAAGAAGAGTTTAAGAGCAATTTTGATAAAGCAATTTTTTTCTGAATGATTTTGTGTTTTTGTGGTGAAACCCACTTAAAACTAATTCTCTCTCAAATTGAGAAGTTGACAAAGAATTAAGAAAATCATGACTGCCCATCACTCAATTCTAGAGAGGAACGAAAGAGGGAACATGGAAGCCTAGAGAGATGTTCTCCCAAACTTATGAAACTCTTTTAAGGAGCTAAAATCATCTTGTAATGTTTGAAAGCACTTTATCTAATTAAGGTTCTATTCAATTTGTTATTCTAATCATCTAATGAGTTCTTTCCCGTTATCAAAAATTTACTAGATATATGGGCTTAATTGAGATCTTCAGTAATTAAATCAGGATAATAATCTTTGCATTAACTTAATAAATAACTAATTTAGTTATTTTAGTCATTTTTTTCTGAATAGACTATATGATATATAATTTGTGTAAATTACCCAGCACAAATCCTGATTTAAAGATTCCATATGGCAAATATTCTTTTCCTTTCAATTTTTACATTTCCCACAAGTAAAATAAATTTTACCTAAGTTTATCAGAAATCTTACAGTAAACATTATTTATTGTTAATGAATTTACTCCCTTTTAATACTTATAGCCTAATGGATCACAGGTCCTTTACTAGATAGTGTTGCTACTTCTTCTCGAAACCAAAAATAGAGAGACAGAAAGGGAGGAAGGAAGGAAGGGAGGGAGGGAGGAAATAAGTGAAGAAACCAGATTGACACATTAACATTGAAATGAACAATGAAGTTTTCTATTTGGATGAATTACAAGCTTTCTACAGTAAATATCCAAATAACAGGTTACAAGTTAAGAAGGACCATTATGTTATCAAAAGATGAAAGAAAATATAATGAAAGAAATAAAAAGACATTGTAGAGTCCTTTTAAAAAGATACTCATATTCTTCAAGAATTAGCTGTCCAGTAAAACCAGCTATCAGTTTGTATTCTCAAGACTGCCAGGGAAGTTGGTGTTAGCCCCCAAGTGTGTTTGATCTTCCTGTGACTTCAGTCACTGCCTTGAATCTCAAGGGATGAGACTGATGAAAAGGCTGACTAAATTGGAGTTCTTGTCACCCTTTAATACTTTCTGTACATCTATCCTGAGTGTTCCCTTCAGATTAGAAAACATCCATGGTACTAGTTATTTTGACAAATGTCTAAAAGCATTGTTGCCTTTTAGCATCAAGTATCTCAGATTTACCTATTCAGTGATAATTTCTCTAATTGAAAAGAGTTCTCATTGTTTTCTGATGAGCTGGATGCCAGCATGACATAATCGAGCCAATAGAAAATCGAAGAACCCAGAAGGAAACTGAAAAGCTGGGAGTCTCAGATGCTGAGCTCCCATGGCCATCATCATTTTCTTCATTGTATTAGAGTTGGGCAGGTTACCTAAGTAAGGAGACCTTAGCATCATTACCCTTCCCAGCAAACTTCCAGTGTGGTCTTGAGGCTTGAGTTTGTAAGCTGCTGAAACACTGTAGTATATACAGGAAAAACATTGAAATTTTTACAATGTCGAAGTATTCCTTAGAGTGAAATAAGTAGTTGATAAGACTATCAAACTATCTAACCTTTAGGTAATAATCAGATTAGGATTATCAATTCATCCATATTAACTCAAAAAATATAATGGGATACAGAATCTGTACAGAAACCAAATGAGGTTTCTGCTGATAAATGCAAGGTGCTATGGAAATTTTTCTTAAATTTTTAGGTAAGACTTTTTAAAATGTTATGTATTTATTTATTTTTATCTGTTGGGCAATTAAAATTTTTCTCTAACTTAGTAAGGAAGAAATTAATAAAGGACACCCAACTTAAATGTAAGATTGGTGGCCTGAAATCAACTTTATGAGTAGGGACTTGGCAGAATCCTAGTATTTTCCAGTTAATTATCCTGTAGATTTTAAAACTTGGGTTCTGTAGTGTATTCCCATAATTGCACTACAGTTAACATTCCAGAGTCTTTCAAATTTTAATGATTCATTATTTTAAAAAATTTCCACAGTTAACTTTAGAGCCAACAGTATATCAACGTATATTTAGTGCAGCTTGTTGCGACACAGATTGAATCAAGTCCAATATCTTGCTCTTAGGAAAATAATTTTTTCTTGAGCAACACTGATTACCAGGGAGACAGGGTAAGAAAATATGAATGAATCCGTGAAAATCCATCACCATGCTGGGAAACCACAGAGTGCATTCCTTATGGGTATTGTGTCAGTGCCATCATCTCTGTTCACAAATGACAAATTAGAATTAGAATCAAATAAAACAGTTTTGGCTAATTTGCTCCACGACTCTACAAATTATTTACTAGTGTGAAGCCTAATGAATAAAGTAAAAAAGTGCCATTCCATTGCATTTCTTTATCATTTTCTGCATGGGAAATGTAATTTTTAAAATGACCCCTTAACCTACCATGCTAGTTAAATTAGGGAGCATAAAGTGCGTAATTTTGACAATATTAAAATAGAATAACATTTTAAATAGATTTGAGCTTATACAGGGCTAACACAAAACCATGTGCATGAAATTAAAGCAAGTGAGATAATTTTTTAATCTGAGTGATATTTGTTTTACTGTCTTTCAGAATTCCTACACCTAAATAGATATACGTAAGACTAAAAACCATGTCTTCTCATTTTTATTTTCATATTTCATATTGATTATTTCATAATTATTTGTTATAAGAGATTAAGATCAAATCCAAAATAAGAATTAGAGGGAGAGAATTAGGGAGAGAGGGAAGGAGGGAGAGAAATTGACTGTTGGATGTGAAGTCTTCAAAATATTTATTTGCTCCTACATATAAAGACTTTATGGAATGAAGTCGACCAACTATAACTCAAGCCCAAAGAGATTGATCTCTCACAGAAAAAAGATTAAAGTTCATTAAGAAACTGCATACATATGTAAATATGACATCACAAATCAGTGTTAATTTCTCTGGTTTTTAAAGAGTTCTCATTGATGAATGTAGTTTTTAGTAAATGGTGTTGTGACAACTTAGTAATCATTTGCAAAAAAGAGATATTAGAGTCATACTCGACTGCATATAAGAGAATAGCTCCAAGTGGATGAGAGATCCAGAAAGCAAGGACATGCTTCAAAACTAATGGGAACATGTCAAAGTGCATAGGATCTAGTGAGAAAGGGGCCCACGGGGGTCAAATTAGTGACAATTAAACATCATAAAAATAGAGTAACCAGTTATAACACAATGAATTAAAGTATATTATGCATGAGTCCATAGTAATACTTTAAAAAAATGGGGAAGGAGAAAAGCTGTTTTCTAACAGAGGAATATTAGCTAATACATGTAGTAGGAAAATAGAAAATCAGCATTTGTGACTACTGTAATAATTCCTTATTCAAGCAAAGATTATCAGTGAATGTTAAAATTCATTCACACATGTTTTAAGCAATACCCCACATATTATTTGCAGAATACCAAAGGAAAAAAAAATTTTTTCCTTTCTGATGTAAAGATCTAGAAGGCAATACCAGATAAAATAATCATACTTGGCATTGGTTGATAAGAACAAAATGGTATTATGTGCCTCATAATGTTGTTATGCAACAGGAAATCACCCATGTAGTATTTTTGACACATACACAAAAATGTTTCACTCAAACTTGATTTATGAGGAAAGAATTAGAAAAATCCATATTATATGGTTTTCTGTATAATATTTGGCTGCAACTCTTAAGAAATAACTTCTTCCACATCCTGCCTGGCTGGAAGAAACCTCCAGCATTATTGTGTCTGCCCATTATGGCTGGTCACCATAAATAATTGTTTCCCATTGTGAGAAAAAAAAATGCTTTGAGGCTTGAGCTATCTAGATATATCTAGTCGACCTCTCATCTTGGTTTCCAGGTTCAGAGACTTGGCAACAATTTCTACTATTACCTTGAATGTGTGAATTACATGTCAGGTTCAACAGCCATGTTCTTTTCACTTCACTTTCAGTGATTTCTCTTCCATCCCACTCAGTACCGGACTCCTATACAGTTCTGTGGACCTCAGCATCAAACAGTAGTACTCAAACCACAAACATAAACTTTACTGTTCAGCCTTTAATAGGCATCAACTTATTAAAGTGGAATAATAAGAGGGCCCCTGCTGGAGCCCTCCTTGCTTTAAAGTAACCACATCTGTTCTTTAGTATTGTTGACCTAAAACAAATGGACAGTTATTTCTCCAGAAAAAAAAAAAAAAGGTTTAATGAGGATCAGCAGAAAATTGCAGTTCAAGCTCTGCAGTCATGCTGAGCCATGTGCAAGTGCTCACATGGCAAGTGAGGGAGAACCCTTTTATAGAGGGGAAAAGGAAGTTGGGCGGGCGATAGGGCAATAGTGAACAAAGCGTCCATGGCTTTTCATTGGCTGAGTTGTTGCCAGGAAAGAAGAGGAGCCTTTCTTCTGCTGGTTGAGCTCTGCGGTCCTTGCAGAGCATGACGGCTTCCCCCTCTGGTCTCCTGACTATTTAATTTAGGTTTCTGTTTATTAATTTTTTATAGTATCATTGGGATCTTCAATCCCTTGGACCATTCTTTTTTTCTTAGTCTATGAGCCTCAAACTCCTCATTTTCATGACTTCTTAGCATATGTTTCAGGTATTTCACTTCAACTTTCATTCTTCCCAAACCCTCAACTCCTCCTTTCCCTGAATTTTACACATATATGTTCAATCGTGTATTAGTCCATCCCATGAAGTGGGCATTATTGAGGGCATTTTAAACTTCAGGTAAATAAACAGATAATATTTCAAGGTTTTAAAAATGTATATCATCAAGGGAAATGTACTGTTTAATGTAAACAGTAAAATACTTTCTTACCAAAAGAAAATGTTTATTTAATGAGACCAGGCAATAGGCAGTTTATTGAGAGCAAAGAGAACCAGGCAGGCTTTTGCATGATAAGTGGCAATTTATACTGGGTCAACATTTGTGGAAAATTTTGCAACATCAACATCCATTTAAATTTTTATATATCTGGCTCAGTAATTCTACTTCCGAAAACATATACCAAGGAAAAATCCTGAAATACCATATAAATGCACCACATGCTTATGATTAATTTATTCCCTAAATTTCAACACTAAGAGGTTTTCATATAAATTAATTTGCTGACATATGATGGAATATAATAAAACTATTTCAACTATTTTTACACAGTTAACACTGGAAAATGATTATGCATATTTAAATGAAAACAGGCTTTTTCCTGTATGTCTATCAGATTCAAATAAATTTAAAATTTTCAAAGTAAAAGCATCAAAATATTAACAATAATAGTCTCTGAGCAGCAAGAGAATGGGAGCTCTGTATGTAATTCTTTGCATTTTTTAAATTTCCTAATTATAATTAGGAGGCAAAACATTTGTTGTGGTTACTCATTTGCTTGACTGTTTAAAATAAATCTTTTAAGTGTTATTTCTAGGAATGCTTATATATTTCAGATATTCCCTTTGTCAAATCAAAAAATCTAGCATATCATGCACCTCCAGCTTTACCTTTAATGTCAGGAATTCCCAACGATTTTACAGTATATGTGGACATGTTATGTGCCTGGAGGGGTGGGATGGGGCACTGTTTTTCACTGTTCCTGTCTCCTAAACATGGATTCATAGATTCAAATACATCTCTTTGAGAGCCACAAAGCATTAGCCACACAGTTTGATTCCTTTAGCTCTGACCACAAGACCACCAGGTTTCTGGGCAGGAGTGATAGTGACGGGAGAGGAGGAGGATTCCTCTACTTTAGTGTTGCTTTCTGTCAAGGGATCATAATATTAATTTGACGTCAAAACTCACCCAGGCTCCTAATTCATTATGGGTTACTTATTTTTCCACTTATTGGTATGGAAACATAAGTTTAATTTCTATACTCTGACTCACCATACCCTACCTCCACATATAAATAGAAATGTAAAATTTTATATAAAAATATAGTTTTAGGGCTTTCCTGGTGGCTCAGTGGTTAAGAATCCACCTGCCAATGCAGGGGACACGGGTTCGAGCCCTGGTCTGGGAAGATCCCACATGCTGCGTAACAACTAAGCCCGTGCGCCACAACTACTGAGCCCGCGCTCTAGAGCCTGCAAACCACAACTATGGAAGCCTGTGCGCCTAGAGCCCGTGCTCCGCAACAAGAGAAGCCACCGCAATGGGAAGCCCTTGCACCGCAACAAAGAATAGCCCCCGCTCGCCGCAACTAGAGAAAGCCCGTGCACAGCAACGAAGACCCAACACAGACAAAAATAAATAAATTCAAAAAAAATTTTTTTAATATATATATAATTTTAAATGTCTACAAAAACCGTTCTTGATTTTTTCCTCTCTAGCTCTTTCTTTACCTATAGATGTCAGCAATTCCCTCCCATGAGAAAAATAAGCAATCCACCCTCAAATCAACCCTTTTCCTCCATTTGCCTCTGTACTTTCACACCTGATTTACTGTCTAGTTGATACCTCTAACTTCAGCCGCACTGATGCACTAAAACGGTTCTCATTGAACCAATAGCTGTCCAATTGCCACAGTAACTTGTATTTTCCAGCTCTTCCCATCCTCTTTAGCATTTGACATTTTACCACTCCCACCTCCTTGCCAGAACACCCCTCTTCATTGGCTCCCTTGGGCCATCATTCTGACCCTCCTTCCTTCTTTGTGGACCCTTCTTCCTTGACCCCTAATTTGAAACTCATGGTCTCCTGGAGTCTATCTTGACTTCTTTTCTCACTTTCATCAACCTCTTGGATGATAACATTTACTTCAATAATGTAAACAATACCCAGCCCTGCCTATGATGATCCCAGGTAGTTTGCCATCCTGAATCCATCATATGCTAGCCAGTCGCCAAGCAATAAAGGACATTGGCTGGCATTTGAATCATGGGTCTTCTGTCCTTGTTTGTTCACAACATTTTTCTAATTTGTTCATACTTCCATATAACTTTTTAACGTTCAGTTCTTTGCCCTACCCTGTTGGTTCCTGGATTTTTTGCTTGTCATTTTCGTCTCCTGAGCTGTTTCATCTGGGTTTTCCATATAGATCTTTGTCTTAGATTGTCTCTCTGATTTCCAGCTCTTAGAATATTTCTCATGACATACCTGCTTTGTAGTTTCCTCAGAACCTGATATACTAGCACTTGTGAGTTCTAGACAGGTTCAAATTGGAAAAAGGTTTCAGGAAATTTTTACATTTTGCCAAAGACCAAGAATATGTCCCTGACTGAAAGAGCATTAGTGAGTTTGTCGACATTTTCCAGTCCCTGAGGCTTAAGAATATGGTACTAAAGAGAAAAACACCATGCATACAATATCGTATTTTTCTTAGCTGGGATAAACTGCTCTCCAAACTCACAGATCTCACCTCTCACAGCTGTGAAAGCCCACTTCGTTCAGCAGTGCCTTTTGTGTGTGTGTTCCAGAGAAACACTGGGAAGCCTATTAAAAAGCCATTTGAATTTAACATGAAGCTGTATATTTTTTTATGATTCAAAATAGGATTCTACTGAAGAAACCAGAAGGGTCTCATTTCTTGTATCCTGCTGGCCAGAGAGGAGGAGCGATGGATTAACTAGCTCATGCAGATTGTCCTTTCAGCAATGATTACAGATGTTTTCTAATCACCTTTCCAAGAAAGCTTCATAGTGCTGCTTACAATGATACAGGAAAATTTGCAATCTATTTTCTCCAATAAGGGGAAGATATAGGTGACCAGTGTGCTACGAAATAAGACATCATCATTTCTTCTTTCTAGAATGATCCACAGTCAGAAAATGATTTAAAAGACTCTCGGCTAAATGCTGCACAATAAGACAACTTGTACTCCACAACCAACCAGCAGGATGAACAAACACATTTTTATATTTGAATGGGGATGCAGATGAGAACCCATCTATGACTTCTCACTGGTCGTTACTCAAGTTGAATCAAGTAGTTGAGGTGGAGCCAGTGGGGTGAAAGGGGGAAAAGGAAATGATGGAGCACAGCCATCACTTTTCCCCCTACTGTCAGAAGAAGCACAAATGAAAAGGGTAGCATAGTTTTCTTATAGTGAAACCAACCCCATTGTTGTGGAAGCAAAGTGTTTATGGAATAAAGCCTGTTACTAAAGACGCCACATTCTGCCCTCCTCAGAAGCCCAAACATGAGGCACCTCAAAGCTATAGAAAACATGAATTCCCTAGTGAAATGGGTTTTTTTTTTCCCAGTTCCGGTAAGCATAGGCAGGACTGATCTCCAAACCCTCCTGTCTTAGTCTGTTTGCGCTGCTGTAACAAAGTATAAAAAACTGAATGGCTAATAAACAATAGAATTTTATTGTCCTCACAGTTCTGGAGGCTAGGAAGTCCGAGATCATGGTGATGGACCATTCAGGGCCTGGTACACTTACTATTTCATAGACAGCTGTCTTTTTGCTGTAACTTCACTTGATGGAAGAAGCTAAGGAACCCTAGGAGGTCTCTTACAAGAGCACTAATCCCATTCATGAGGACTATACCCTGATGACCTAAACATCTCCCAAAGGCCGCATCTCCTAATACCATCACTTTGGGCATTAGGATTTCAACAAATGAATTTTTAGGGGACACAACCATTCAGTCCATGACACTTCCAATAATAAACCCTGGAGCACTGGCCAATGACGCTGTTCTTGTAAATGGAGCTACAATCTCAGCACAGATTCATACAAAACCAGGCGGACCAAACCAAGAGTGCTGAATTCCACTATGTGATCTGAAATGGGAGAATCCTGCTTGAGTGTATTTCTTCTCGGCCTGTGGTAAAAAAAAAAAAGGTTGGCATCGATCCATCGGCAGGTCTTCAATAATGACTTCACTTTTTTGTATTGGGGTACACGACGTAATGGGTGCTATTTCTAACCTCCCCAAAATGCACAGGCCAGTGGTCTAAGCATGCCTAAGGCCTGCACAGCAGCCACTCCTCTAGGCTAACAGGTGCTTCTGAAATGTGGATTTGAGTTCTGCGGCTACATTTTGTCCAGCTGTTCTAATCGTAAGTCAACAAGCACCACAGACCAGGCACAAATAAATATATGCTTCCTTTTAGAGGAAACTAAACGAGTGTTCATTCAAGGAAGTCTTTCGTATTATGTTTCTCCAATTTCAGCGCCATATTAGAAACAATCCAAACAACAATAACAACTAGGAACCTCAGGTATTTCCAGATTAAGCCGATCCTGTTTGTTCTCTTCTTCAAAGTTCAAAAATGTTATTTACCAGTAAGTCATAAATAAAGATGTTTATGATATCTTTATTTATGACTAAATAAAGGTATAATTTCAGGGAACGGAAGAAATCACCCAACACCAGAAGATCCTGTAACTGAGTAATTCTACAACAGTTGGAATTAGCCAAGGTAATCAGTTCAAAATAAATGGCCAGTTACCAAATATAGTAATGCTTGTTCCTCCTCTGTTCTCCTTACATTAGATTTGCCCCTCAAATTCATGCATCAATTATATATCTACCTCCTTGATATAGCTATAAAATATATTTAAATCTAGGTATACTGCCACTGATTAAACACATATATTTGCTCTCTTTCAGTCCTTAAAAATCGGTAAGAAATTTTAAAAAATAATTTTCATTAAAATTATATAAAAATGAGATTTTAAAAAAATGACAAAAAAATACCATTGCATACGTATGCTGAAAATTTTACAAACAATAATGGTCTTTAAATGAGAAAATGCTTCCAGTGTTGGGATGTATGACTCAAGCATGGTCAAGTAGTTAGCATATCCTATCTAAACTAGCAGGAGAGGGCATGTAATGTCACAGGGTTTATTTCTATTCTATTAATCATTCCTCCATGTATTACAGTATATCTAAATTAAACATTTCAGTATAAATTGGTTACTGTCAAAATACTGTTTTTTAAAAAAAATCTGTTGAATAATGACTTTGAATTAGATAATCCATAATTATTGTCCATCATTGCTGTGCTCACATGAATACACCCTGAAAGCATAAAGAACTTACTTATTTTTACATGAGCCTAGTTGGCTGATTTTGTTTTCTTTTGTTTTGTTTTTTGGTGGGGGGATACAGGAGAGTGGTTATTAACATTTTTCTATTTAAGGATTCTTCATGGTGAACTTGTGCTAAATCATTGCAAGCATATCTGATAATCATAATTCTAAACGTAAATTTGGTAGAGGGAAAACACCAAGGCTGCCTTGACCTCGTGTAAGGAAGTGATGCCTTTGGTTTAACAATCTCACGGAACTTTCTCAGAAGTTCAATGCCACCAGGCATTATAACATTATTCTGTAATAAAAACAGAACATGTTTTCCAGCACCTTTTATTTTTTTATTTATTTATTTTTCCAGTACCTTTTATTTATTAAATATCTCCATACTTAAAAAGTAGTACAGTATAATAGTTACAGCACAGGTTCTGATGGGTTGCAACCTGGGTACAAAACCCATCTGTATTTACTCTGTTAATGTTTAGCACCTCATTTAGCCTTTTCTTCCTCTGTAAAATGGGAATCATAATAGCACTTACTTCCTAGGGCTGCTATGATAACTAAGTGGGATGATAAATTTCAAGTGCTTTGAAAAGGATGTAGTGAGGTTTTTTAAAGCTCGAAATAATTATCTGTTATCCTCATAAGAGTTCTATTCATTCAGTAGATGTTGAGTACTTGTTGTGTGGTACATGTTATGCTAGGTCTTGTGGGGAGTTAGTGCTGGATAAGCACAGTAAGTTTAACCACAAAGAAAAACGCTAAGTGAGGTTCTAAAAATTAAAATTCTTTCAGCATTTGGGTAGATATTTTTCTTAAAAATTATTTCATAAATATGAACTCCCAATGCTGTAAGTGACATTAATAACATTACTGTCTGCCAATCCATTTCCAAAGACTAAGTTTAGTTTAAAAAAAAAAGGCATGACATGAGTACTTTACAGATGTATAAAACTCTCACGTAAGTTATTGCTGTTTCATGTTGGCAAACATGGCCTGCTTTCATCATAATATAATGTATTAAAATCCTTCATTTGACTAAACACGGGCAAATGGCACAGCAGCTGGTTTTGCAGTATTCTAGAAGGGCTTAAAAGTTCTGGAGAAGAAATGAGTTGCTAAATGTTGTGATTGAATCAAGATTTTCTTGTCAAACATAATTAGCTGAATATGGGAAGAGGTCAGTGGTCAGACTTCTCTGTCAGTCCCCAAACACTGGGAATAGCTTCAGGGAGGCAAGAATCCCATATTTTAAATCCAGATTGAAGGGAAACTATGAAGAAGGGAATAGGCCTTCCACAGCTGCATGGCTTAAAATTTAAAACAAACAAACCAACAAAAAAAACTATGTTATTCAAGCTGTCTTGGCAACAGTTTTCTCATAGGATAATTGTCGATCCTAGGATACATGGATGGTGTGGAAACCACATGTGTTTGCAAGATATGTCCAATACAGTCACTGATGATTGAAGGCATTATCGTGTTCCCATTGGCATTTACCTCCTATAAAGTGAAAAATAACCCTTGTAATAATCATTCCTGCAGCGACCTTATAACAGCAGAGCTGTTACATGGCTTGTGAAATTTAGAATATGATCCTCTTATGTTCAGCACCGACACATACTATGTTAATTCCTTTTGACAGTGTTCTTCCTTCTGATGAAAATTTTATTTGCCCACAGAGATACCATGTATATCTTTAAGATTTACTCTTCACTCCAGAACCTACACATGATGCTTTTATTCATTTAGCAAAATAAAAAATAATAATAATTGCATATTTTGTGGCCACCCAAAGGTGAAAGGCCTACTGAGCAGCAAATTTACCCAGAAAGAGTAAACTGTGTCTGCCTTCTGTTTTGGGGTGCTCTGTTAGTTTTTACACTGAACTGCTGGCATGTCTTATCTCTGACTAGCTTTGTAATTTCTTCAGGACTTTCAACATCAAGGTAAATTTGGTTTCTTCATGTAAAAAACTGGGTTACAGAGTTAACATTCAATTGACTCTATAAATAATACAGCAACAAAGTTTTAACTTGCAGATATTTCAGAGAGCTTTAATATATACACATTTCCATTTTCTGCCCCTGGCAAACTTTTTGATAAATGTATGTTTCATCCGTCAAGCAAACTTTAACTTGTTTTAGCTATAGATTGAAAGTCCAATTTATTCAGAATTATTTTTTAATCATGTTGTGGTTGAATTGTACATCTCCCCACCCACCTCCAAATTAATCTAGTACGTTGCAGTCCTAACCCTGAGCACCTCAGAATATGACTTGATTTAGATATAGGATCTCTTTACATAGATAATCAAGTTAAAATGAGGTCATTAGGGTGGGCCCTGATCCAATATGAGTGGTGTCCTTATAAAATAAGGGAATTTAGAGATAGGCACACAAACAGGAAGAGAGCCATATGAACATGAAGGCGGAGATGGGTGATGTTTCTACACGACAAAGATTGCCAGCAAACCTCCAGAAGCTAGAGGAGAGGCATGGAACCACTTCTTTTCTCGACCTTAAGAAAGATCTAATCCTGTTTGTTACTGAGTCCAAGCTCATACTTCTCGCCATACCACAGGCCAATAAATCGAGAGACGAGTTATTGGGGCAAGGAATAGTGACTTTATTTGGAAAGCCAGCAGACCAAGAAGATGGTGGACTAGTGTCCCAAAGAACTATCTTACCCGAGTTAGCATGCAGGCTTCTTTTATACTAAAAGGGGAGAGGGTGTGTGAGTGGTTGTTGGAAGCTTCTTGGTGCCAGAGCCCTTTGTCTTGCAGCTGTCCAGTAGATCTAGTCACAGTGTTCCTATAAACCTCCAACAGGACAATTGTTATTTTCTATTTTGCAACTTTTTATCTCTATATGAATAGAAAAGTGTTCTGCCTTTAAAGGTCAGAGCCTTGAGAATGGGCTATCATGTGTATTTCAAGCTGTAAGCGACATTCATCTACAAAGGTGTACAGCCAGCATGACTAAGCACAGGCAACAGAGCACAGGGGTTAGAGCTAAAGGAATAGATCCAATATGGATTCAGGTTTGTTCTTCTTTGTTACATGCTGATACTTTGACTTGGGACTTCAGGACTCCAGAACTGTTAAACAATGAATTTCTGTTTGTTTAAGCCACTGTGTTTATGGGACTTTGTTGAGGCAGCTCTAGCAAACTAATATAAATTAGATGCAGAGCTGAAAAAAAGAAAATCGAGATGGACTAATTTTGCTGTTGATTTTCTTTTAACATAACCACTTGTTCCCACCAAGAATTTTGTTTCTTACCTCTAACTGATTCAAGTAAAAAAATTAATGATTTGGGTCACTTCCAATTTTACTTAACATTACCTTCTACAGTGACTTTGCAGGGGGTGGGGTGGGGGGGGTGGGGGGGGTGGAGGCAGGGATAACTCCTCTCTGTCCCCTTGTTGACATGTTCACTAAGTGGAGCTTTTGATGATTAACACCACTCATCAGGTCACCTCCTTCCTACTCATGTATCATAAAGGTCTCCTGCAGCTCCCAGCAGTGTCATACTAATTCAGTACCCAAGCAAAATTAGCAGCAGGAAACAAACCTTTTGTAATTTTCTTCCTTTATAAATAGCATTGTTCATTCAGTAAAGGATAGCAGTTCCTGCTGTAATTGTTTCTGCACTGAAAAGTTACTTTTTTTCCATCAGTCTTAAAAATCAATCAAAATGAATGCACATACAATCAGCCAGCCTACTGACAAAGGGAACATTCCTTTTACTTTGGAACTCCTCTGATTTCATCTTCCCCAGTGGGTCTGTTGTGCAGGCATTTTTTAGGAAGCATTCAGTACATTTAATGTGTCTTGAAGTCGCCACTGGAGAGAGTGGAACTACAGATGGAGCATGGGTGAGAGCATGTGAATCTTTTTATCTCAAAAAAAGGATTTTTTTCTCAACAAAACAGTTAATTTTTAATATCATTTGAAGGTGGAATTTGGGACTTGGTGGTTTCCAAAGGTGAATACAAAAATTGTAAACCAAAGGTAGTGCTATGTATAGAAGAAAAATACATAGAAATCGTAATTTCT
The DNA here is from genome assembly GCF_965194825.1 of Balaenoptera physalus. NCBI lineage: Eukaryota > Metazoa > Chordata > Mammalia > Artiodactyla > Balaenopteridae > Balaenoptera > Balaenoptera physalus. Next base: position 143,660,464 of record NC_138884.1, on the reverse strand, counting down.
TAGTATGGAAGGAGTTTCTTCTCTGAAGTAGTGTAATACATCTTCTTCAGAACTGACTAGAAATTTAATGGACATTATACCTTAGTAAATTTAAGAGCTTACCAATTTTTATGATTTTGCAATTGCTGTGAGGAAAAGACATATCAAATTGGTTGCTATTTCTCCTTTATCTTAACTCCAAATAAATAAAATTGAAAAAAAAGGTATCTCTCTATATAGACAATAATAAAGTGATCAAAAACAATTATTTTATACAAATAATAAGAAAAACATTCAGAACAAACTATGGAAAAGCAAAATTTAGAGGTGAGGGAAAAATAAATGAGTAAACATGGATCAGTATATTTAATGCTATGTATAGAATTACTAATTTCACTGTATGATAGAAGTCCATCATGAGCCTTAACTGAGCTCTTTGCTGGGTTGCAAACGTGTCTCTGGAAATGAACTGACGTGACTGGACAGAAGTGCAAGCAGAAGAGCTTGGAAGCCCCTTAGAAAGAAATAGTCAAAGTCATGGGAAAAAAAAAAACTCTTTTAAGGAGTTTGTCTTGCACACCTGCTTAGAATGACAGGATTGTAGATTTCAAATTTCCTGGGTTTTATATATGACAACTGTTGATTAAAATACATGTTTCTTTCTCCCCCTTGAATATACCATGTCCAGTCTCCTATGGGCTCAGGACTGACTTTAAGATTGAGACAAGGTAATAGAAAAAAAAAAAAAAAACCTGAAAAATGTGTTTTTGTTAAACTTCAATGATATATGTAGAGAAAACTTAGTGTTGTTTTGAAACTCATATAACATAGTATAACTGCAAAATGCAAGATAAATATTTTCTGTGTATTGACATAGAACATTATATTAAAGACCAGTCAATAATACTTTCTTTTGGTCGGGGACCCAGCACTATTATGCCCAAGGCACAAGGGTCAATTTCATTGTAGCACTTCCTGCTAATGATAGTGTCCCCGACAATGACAAGGGAGATATATCCTAGAAGCAATAATTTACGTTTTGTAGAAAGCAGTTCAGAGACAAATACTTATGACAGTCTTCAAGTACATTCAGGGACCAGTTGCTTTGCTAAATGGGAGTGGCCAAGAAAAAATATGTGCATTGAGAAACAAGTATTTTTTTTTTACAAATTGATTTTTAAATTGCTGCATTCAATTCTATAATTTCCAATTTTGTCTAAGCTTACCTTTCAGAAAAAAACAATTTTTAGAGTAGTTTAAGGTTTGAAACAAAATTGTGAGGAAGGAGTAGATACTTCCCATGTAACCCCTTCCCGCACACATGCATAGCCTCCCCCATTATCAATTTAACTCACCAGAATGATACATTTTTTTTACCAAGGTTGAACCAAAATTGACACATCATCACCCAAAGTCTATAGTTCATCTTCGGGTTCATTCTTGGTGTTGTACATTCTATGGGTTTGTGGAAATGTATAACATATATTCATCATTATAATATCAGAAATTACAGTGTTTTGCCCTAAAAATCCTTTGTGCTCCACCTATTCATCTGTGCTCACTACCACCAACACCCCTGCAAACACTGATCTTTTTGCTGTCTCCATATTTTTACCTTTTCCAGAATGTTGTATAGTTGGAATCATACAGTATGTAGGCCTTTTGAGATAGGCTTCTTTCACTTACTAATATGCATTTAAGTTTCCTGCATAGTTTTTCATGGCTTGATAGCTTATTTCTTTTTAGCTCTGAATGACATTCCTTGTCTCGATGCACCACACTTTATCCATTCACCTACTGAAAGATATCTTGGGTGCCTGGTTGCTTCCAAGTTTGGGCAATTATGAATAAAGTTGTTATAAACATCTGTGTGCAGGTTTTCTTGTGGACATAAGTTTTCACCTCTTTGGGTAAAAACCAAAGAGCATGACTGATGGAATGCATGGCCAGAGTCAATGAGTTTTGTAAGAAATCACCAAACTGTCTTCCAAAATGGCTGTACCATTTTGCATTCCCCCGCCATTTTCATTCCCAAAAATGATGAATGATTCCTGTTGCTGCACATGCTAGCCAGCATTTAGTGTTGTCAATGTTCTGGATCTGGCCGTAGGTGTTTAGTGGTATCTTGTTGTCTTAATTTGCATTTCCCTGATGATGTATGATTTGGAGTGTCTTTTCATATGCTTATTTGTCATCTATATATTTTCTTTGGTGAGGTGTCTGTTAAGTTCTTTGGCCCATTTTTAATCAGGTTTATGTTTCCTTATTACCAAGTTTTAAGAGTTCTTTGTATATGTTGGATAACAGTCCTTTATCAAATGTGTCTTTTGCAAATATTTTCTCCCAGTATGTGGCTTGTCTTCTCGTTCTCTTGACATTATCTTTCATAGAGCAGAGGGGTTTTTATTTGTTTTGTTTTGTTTTTTATGAAGTCCAATTTATCAATTATTTCTTTCATAGATTTTTGTGTTTGGTGTGTTGTATCTAAAAGTCATTGCTATACTTAATGTCATTTAGCTTTCTTCCTGTTGTCTTCCAGGAGTGTTATAGTTTTGTCTTCTTCATCTAAGTGTAGGTGCATTTTGAGTTAATTTTTGTGAAGAATATAAGTTCTCTGTCTAGATTCTTTTCTTTTTGTTTTTTTTTGCCTGTCATGTAGATGTTTAGTTATTCCAGCACTATTTGTGTAAGAGGCTATCTTTGCTTCATTGTATTGCCTTTGCTCCTTTGATCATATTTATGGAGATCTATTTCTGGGCTCTCCATTCTGTTTTATCAATATGTCTATTCTTTTGCCAATACAACACTTCCTTGATTACTGTAGCTATATAGTAAAATTTGAAGTCAAATAGCATCAGTTCTCCAACTTCATTCTTATTCTTCATATACTTCATCCTCACCATCTCAGGCTTTATACATAGAATCCTCCAAATGGAGGGAGTAGGGGTTTTCTATTTTTCCCCCAAGTGGGTGAGGGTAGGAGAAAGGTATGTATTTAAAGAAAATTATATTTAATAAAAGGTTTCTCTTAAAAAGGAAGAGCATGTACCTCTTGCCTCTCCATATGAACTTTAGAATCAGTTGGGTGATACCCATAAATTAACTTGTTGAGATTTTGATTGTGATTGCATAGTTCAGCTTGCTTTTGTGCTAAGAAATCAATCAATAAAGGCAATGTAATACAGATGACCCTTGAACAACACAGATTTGAACTGCACAGATCCACTTATATGAGGATTGTTTCAATAGTAAATGCTACAGTACTACATGATATGAGGTTGGTTCAGTCCACAGACGCAGAACTGTGGATATGGAGGGCCAACTACAAATTATGCTCAGATTTTCTATTGCACAGATGGTTGATGCCTCTAACCCCCGCGTTGTTCAAGGGTCAACTATACTAGCAACATTTTGGAAAGAATAATTCCTATAAGCTGAATCTTACTGCTGAGTTGAGAAGAAATGAAAGAATTGCTCTATGACATTAAACTCTGTTCTCCATAGTATGTCATCTAAAACTAGAAAACTGTAACTACATTCCACAACTATTTGGTGAATGTCAACTGAAAAACTTCAAAACATAGAGACTGTTCAGCATCAGTATAGTACTATCACATCGTGTTCGTATCCATGTATTTTTGAAGAGTGCCAAAATAGGTGATTCATCTGAACTGCCTGTTTGTTTTGGTGTCATGCAAACAGCTTGCTAAAGATAGTCTGTGTTTATGTGATTAAGTTGGGTTATGCATTATTACTTACTGTTACTAAAGGCATATTAAGTTCTAAAAACTGATTTTGTCTACCAAGTTAAGAGAAATGATCAGTCATGCATTTAAAATAGGGAAGTAAACATGTAATGTTTTGCTCAAACTTGACACATATATTTAAACTGTAATTTCTTGCCCATGTATGATATCTCTAAAGGAGGCTATTTACTTCATCAAGGCAATAATTTAATGACTAAGGTGTTTAAACTCTAATGGCCATATATACCAAAAAGAAAAAATACCTACAAAGGTAGCAAACAAGTTTTTTTTAGACTGAGCAAAAATGTCTTGCTATTAATATTATTCATATTTTTGGACTTGTTGAGTTGAGTAAAAGAACATGAATGAGGATCTAGCTGAGGTTATTTATTCAAGCAAAAACAGAATTAGAAAGGGCGGTGACCCATACATCATTGCCACTGTTAGAAACAGCTTTGAAAATTCAGTCTCAGTTGAGTGTATTAAACTCCATGAATGACTGGGCAGGCAAAATTATAGTCCATTTGGATAATTACAGTCCACAGTCATATCTAATGGGATCTGCATAAATCAGGGTATTGTTTGCCACAAAGTGTATTTATACTTGTCAAATTATTGAAATTGGACATTTACAAAGGACCATTTCAATTCATAAACATGACTTTTTAAATGAATATTTATAAAGCACTTGTTAAAGAAAATAAATTTACTCAGGTAATTTTGAACTGTGATTTTACAGCATGTGATATAAAACCATTTCTTACTAAGGAAACCTTTACTAAGTGTCTGCTGATGACAAAGCTCAAAATTAGATATACATAGGATCCTTTCAGCAGTTCACAGGGGAAAATATTTCATAGTATCTACGTGTCAACAACAACAAAAAACACTAACATAAATTTAAATTCTAAGCCATGGGGCTAATTTTTGTGGAAGGAATAGCACCAAGACCATATACATTGGCCACAGATGCATACCCCATACTTGTACAACTTATATAAAGCCTGACAGATAATTCTACCTATATAGTAGAACTTTCCCAAAAAGTTGAGTAATAATTTATTACAAAAATTATCAGGAATTATGACGTTCGATAAGGGTTTTAGACTACCAAATATTCTACTTTGGAAACCTCATTTTTTGAATTTGAATTCTTTTTCATCTTATTCAGTATTACTTCCTTTATTAGTCAAATTACCATTACAAAACAGATCCTTTTCATAGAGTCTTTGACTGCTAGGGGCATTACCTGTTTTGGACGGTAAATAGCCAATATAAGGACCCAATTCCTTAAATCTTTGACTAGCTGTCTATACTCTGTGGCTACTTCTGTTAACCTGATGATTATATATCATGGACAACATTACTGGGAAATGCATTCTCATTTATTGCTAGGACATGGACCACAAAAGTCTTCCTAGTTTCTGATTCTATTGAGTTGGGCTGGACCACAGAAACTAAGACATCTCCCATAAACATAAGCCCATGACAGAGAAGTTTTTGTGGCCTATTTATTCGTGCTTCCTTCCCAGCATGGGATTGGCTTCATTTCCCTTTGATCATCCAAGGTTGACTTCTCCTCTAGGTTACTCAGAACTATGCTAACGTAGCAGCTGGTTGAGATGGAACAAGGGCATCTAAGGGCAGTCATGTGAGTCAGAAGAACATATTGCCCTTTTAGTTCTAGGTATGAACAGTTTATCCTTACTGGCAAAACTTCCTCTTCCACCCAACTCTGCCGCATAGAGGGGTCTAGTTCTGTTGTTGAGACATGCGTTTTCTCCTGCATGTACAACAAAGCCATAAGTCTTCAGGAGGAAAGACAGTTTTGAGTTTCCTCTAGAGACTGGAATGTCACCCTAACACTCTACTTAAATTAGGGATTGCTTGTTGTTCCCTGATAGGAGCATACGCTTTCACACTTGTAATTAGCATCTACTCTGTTTTCTTACAACAACTTTCCCATTTGTCTTTGACAACTTAATTTATTCTCATCATTCAAGATTCAGTTAAACTAATATATTGTCTTTAAATCTTTTTCTCTCACAGTCTGCATCAGATACTCTTCTCTGAAATTTCTGCATATTTGTGACCAAACTTTTTGTAATATTTTAAAAACTATATCCCCCAATATGTGAGTTGTCCATACTGCACTCTTGGTTAATCTTCATTTGTAACTCTCACATTTATGATGATTACATATGTAGGTGAAAGCATCTGGTTACTTAACTGTGTCTTTTAATATTGAAAGGCATCATTTCATTACTATTGTCTTATATATCTCAATTATATTACAGTTATGTTTTTATTTTATTTTTTTAATTGTATTCCCAACTTAACTGTGGGGTCCTGTGTCCAGAAGCCTGGGTCATTAAACTCTATATTCTTAGTACCTACATCTAGTCAATACCTTTTAAGTATATGAAGGGATTGTGGTAACATTTATGAAAGTCTTGATCCCTAAGAAATATATCCCACCTGTTCTAAAACTTGAATATAGTTCCTAGGTTGCATTAACCAGTTAAGACAATTTGTCTACATCTGAAAGAGAAGCACCTGATTCAGAAAAAGGACATAAGGGCATGATCTCAGAGAGATGGCAGTGAGTGGTCCTGAAGAGAGATCTTAGTTCCCTACCCAGGAATTGAACCTGGCTAGCCTGGATGAAAACCAGGAATCCTAGCCACGAGACCACCAGGGGCTACAGGCTAGAAGCAACGTGAGCCCTGGCTCTTTCCCCCATTTGAAAGCAAGAATGTTTCAAGGAAGCAAGAACTGTAAAAACAGGTACCAAGTTTATTATTAAAGACACAGCACGGTATGGGAGAGCACACAGAGAAGCAGTTTATTTATTTAAGTCAGAAGCAGGGCAGAAATACACACCCAGAGGGAAGGGGTCTGAACATCCTCTCTAACTAGGAGGAGCTCAGTGTAAGTCAGAAACGGGGCAGAAATACACCCCGGGAGAGGAGGGCGGGCGTCCCGAATGAGGAGCGCGGTAAAGAGGTGACTTCAATCACTTATACAGGACAGTCCTTCCAGGTCTTTGTTCACATTTGGCCAACTATCTTGTTTCTTGTTTCACCCCCGACTGGTCCCAGGACCCTCCCCACCATGCGTGCGCAACTTTTTGTTAAGATGGATCCCACCGCAGAGGCCTGTGGGTGCATGTCCACACCACTTACTATGGGGTGGCGCCCCCTCCCTTTTTGACCCCAAGGAGACTTCCTGCACATGGACAGACAGGGAAGTTTTCCTTGACCTCAGGAGTGGTCATCTTATCTCTTTGCTTCAGCAGAGCTCAGCTTCTGCCACTAGCTTTGTCCTTGGAGTGTCTGGGTGAGAACAAAGCTTCAATTTTACTCCACTTGGCAAACCCCAGCTGTCCAGCCCGGGGGCCCATCTATCTCCTACCTCAGGCAGAGGACTAGAAGGGAAATTTAGAGCATGTCATCTATCTGGGCAAAACCTCCCAGTGCCTTCCCATATTTCAATCTGTAGTTATCTATACACCTTCCTATACTCTCTCCGGTACTGTAAAATACAGAAGCCTCACAGTACCACCCTTATCAAACTCTCTTTCTGCAAGGATTATTATTGTGATCAACATTCTGCCAACCAAATATATTTATATGAGACTTTTGAGATAAAAAAGAATACAAAATATTGCTTTCTTTCACAGTGGCAGTACGCAAACACATGGCTTCACAGACATGACATTTTGCAGCAACTTACAGATTTTTCCCCTGTGAGTGCCCTGGGATACCATCACAATAAAACATTCCGGTTGTCAAAGAAGGTGGCTTTTACAGAAGCATTGAAAGCATTGAGGGGAAAAATAATCCATATCCAAGAGGTTTATTTTTATGAGGACAAATCTCTGGCCTTTCCGTACTGAAAAGAATCTCCTATAATTATCTTGCCACCAGGTGACTGGCTGGTTTCCTTGGACATAAAGCCCTATTAGTGAGTCAGTGTTGACCTTTGCTGTTGGCTGGTAGACACGTCAGCAGAGGTGGTGGCGGGTGAGTCTTGCTGAGGGAAAGTTCATGTTAAAAGCCTATGTATAAGCTCCACCTGGACTGTCTTAGCCACACTGAACATGAGCCAACTGAGCAAACACCAGGGTGGCAAAGAAGTTATCAATGAATTCAGGCTCTGTCAGCTCAGAAAACTCATCTCAGATTTTCATTTTGGGTCTGTTTCTCAGCACTATTGTTGAAACACTGTATCATTTAGTATCTGGCAAAATGTTCAACACAGTATTGTTTAACAATGGGGACAAAGAGGCATAGGTCTGAATCTCAGGAGATTTTCTCTTTTGGGGTACCATTTAATACTCCCTGGAGAACTGTAGGAGCTCACTAAAGATGGGATCAACAAGGTGTTCAGCTCCTTCATGAGTGATTAAATCCTGCCATCTAGATGCTGACTGAGAGCAAAGAAACAAGGAATGGTTAGTGGAAGGAGAAAATTAAAAATGCAAACTGCTACTGTGTGACCCATTGCCGAAAAGAGAACTTTAACAACTATGCATATTTATATTTCTTAGTTGCTTTGTTATGTATATCTTTGTCTATATAAGTCAACTTATCTTCACTCTTCACTTACTAATTTACATAAAGTGTTGGTAAAGTGTTAAAAACTATAAATTAGTTTTTAGGGACTAAATATATTAAAGGTAGGTTGCAACTGAATTTAAGGAATAATTACTATCACTCAGGGATGGATTTGGTGATTGATGGTACTTTGGTTGCCTATTTTGGGGCAGAAATTGGGACATCTTTGTATGAAGAGTAGCCACTATTATATTAGAAAGAATCATGTTGTTTTTAGCATTGCTGCATGATGAAATTTTAAACATTGGCCAAAGTTGTTTATATTCTGCTACCTATTATTTATTTTGGCACCCAGCATTTGTTTTCAAGCTCTCCTGTGCTCTTCTTTGTATCACAAGAGATAAAAGCTGGTAACTAGATTTTTCAGACTCCCTTATATCCAGGTTTCAGTAGGATTCTATATTTTGATTTGACTCTAAAGATGGGCTAAAGCCCTATCATTATCTAACAAACAATGTATTTTACTTACATGTTTTCAGTCTCCCACACTAAATTGTACAAGAGTAAGGATGTTTTGTCAGTATCTTTCACCGTTACACCTTCAGTGCCTACAACAATATCTGACATATATTAGGGGCTCAATAATATTTGTTAGTTGAAATGATTAATAAATGAATGAACATTAAAGCTAAGAGGAACTATAAGAAAAACAATGATTTTATGTGGATTTGCACATTGAAATGTTTTAAATAGACAAGGATCATCTCAATCTTTTGGTTGCTAACACACAGACACGGGCTTGGCTAATTTTTCAGCTCATAATTTTGCAAGAATATTCAAATTATATCAGAATCTACAGCATTCAAGAAATAAAAGTACAAAAAAGAAAAGAAAAACTGAGATCTCAGGTAAATGTGAAAATAAAATTTCTTAAATATGTGAAAAAACAGTAAGGAAATGAAACATATGACTAGAAACAAATATCGTATATTAATGCATATATGTGGAATCTAGAAAAATGGTAGAGATGAACCTATTTGCAGGGCAGGAATAGAGACTCAGACGTAGAGAACAGACGTGGACACAAGGGTGGAAGGGGAGGGTGGGACGAACTGGGAGATTAGGTTTGACATAAATACACTAGAAGGGTAGATATATGAATACATATAGCTGATTCACTTTGTTGTACAGCAGAAACTAGCACAACGTTGTAAAGCAACTATACTCCAATTAAAAAAAAAAGAAAGAAAGAAAAATGGCCGGTGGTTGCATCATTGAATAAAGTCACTGATTACACAGGTTAAACTGAATGTCACTAACATCTATAGTAAAGAAAAATGATAGTGCAATTCATTGCCTGCAATTTTCTTATCCTAAACAGTGGATGTTATTTACTTTTGCCCTTCTACCTACATTAGAGATGTTCCCCCACTACTGGTGTGTATGTATGTTTCGTCTAAGGAATTATCTACCCCTGGAGGGCAAGGTCCACATATTGCTTATCTTTGTATTGCTCGGGTACAGCATAGCTCTTCTCACAGAAGAGGAAGAATACATTTTATAGACTCAAATTGAAAGGAAACATTTGAAGTGGCTGAATAGCTAGCTAGAAATACTCTGTACTTACTGAGTTCAATTTCATATATGCTGATAGCACATTGACTAAGGGCAAAAATAAAAGTAACACAAACTTAACTAAAAGTGCAAGTGTTCAATAATGGATTGATAAATGATTCTTCCCTACAGAGGACATTTAATAACATTTAGTATTCCCTTTCAACCAAGCACATCCTTGCAAAATAAACATCGGAATCATTTCTTTCAAATTACTTAAATAATTCTTAAATTAAAACATTTATATCATAATTGCATTGTCAGTCATTTGAAAATTCTTATATCAAAGTGAATATGTATCATTTCAACAATAATTAACCCCAAAACTGTCATCCAAACTTCATATAACCGTCTTTATTTGGACTTAAGAAAGGAAAATAGTACACACTCATCTACGTCTTATTATTCAGCTTTTGACCTTATTTATTTATTATATATTTTACGTTTATTATGACTCTCTAATGTAGATGAGTCTCTTTCCCCCTGTAGTGGCTCATTGAACTGATAGTTTTGACATTTCTTCCTCAAAAAAGCATGCATAAAGTGTCATCATAAAATCTAATTTACCACTGTCCTACATTTGAATACAACTGTTTCTGTACACTCAACTTAGTCATACCACTTGTTAAATAAATTTGCATGTCATATGTGAGATTTTTGTTGATGAAATGTATTCTATGAGAGACTCAGTTGTCAAAGTGTTATCTTCATCAGCTTGAGATTTCAAAAGCAAAAATCAACAACCTCTTTCATTTCACTTTTTCTGAAGAACTGTTTTTCAATAACAATTGTTAGATAGCAATGCTCATACTCTTCATTTCAGAAAAAAAGCTTTACTAAAATGGTGCATTTTGGGGGTTAGACTCAATGCTGTTATTTGTTGTAGAAATACAACTCTGAATACTCCCTATCTATCTATCTATCATTAAATGCATTCAGTAGATATCTGTAAGGCTAAAATGCCGGGAATTATTATTCATTTTAAACTTTATTAAATGGCACAAATTTCACTTAAAATATTTCTACCACTAGGAAAATCTATTACCAGGAAGTTTGAAATGAGTGTTGGGTGATTTAGTAAATTGTGCTCTAATTACCTACAATATATGAGAAGCACCACCAAAGTTCTGGTCATTCTGGAGAGACTGAGAAAGAAAAAAGAATGCTTGCCTGGGAGCAGAACTGGCTTCTAATATTGGATCTATTTGTTACGATTTAAAATTGTGAAGCCCTCATTTACTCATCTGCAAATTGTAGAGTATAACACTTGTCATTTGGTTCTGGCTTATGGTAAGCAGCATTTAAAGTTCACAAAAATGCTTTTCATATTGCGAGGTGCACAAAACATGTAAAGTAGCATTGCTATATCTTCTGTATCTCTGGAGGAGAGAGCAGGTCAAGGTTCGAAGACCTGCAGTGGAGCTCCATGCAGCCAAATGGCAGAGCAAGGGCTTTGGGCAGCTGGAGAAGAGAGCCTGCAATTGGGAGTCAGAAGAATGGGAAATATGTGTACTTAGAGTGTGACCTCCAGCCAAATTTTCTTTCTCTCTCTTACGCACATACGCTTCTGACCTGTCCTGTACCTAACTTCCCATCTTCCCTTCGGATGTCTCAAACCAGAAATCTCTGGACATTTCACAGCATTTCTCTTTATCTCTTTATGTTGAATCATTTACCAAGTCCTATCAATTTTATCTCTGGAAAGTTGCCTTTTATTATCTAGTACAGAATCCATGTAAAGCTTATACTACATTAATATTTTATATTATTATTTAACATGGTGTTAACTTAATTTCATCATGTATACATGTGTAGCATGATATTTTTGGAATCCATTGATCTCTGAGTTCTCCCCCAGACTCCCCAGCTCAAAAAATTAGTCCTGTTGTGAAAGTAAGTAATCATTTCATTCCACAATACAATGTTGCCAGGTACATTAAAAAAAAAAAAAAGACAAATTTAAAACTGAAATAGAAACAGCACTCTGTAAAACATCATTTTTCTTAACAGAAAATATTTGTCCAGTGTCAAGGGGATGGAATAGATGAGTTAATATGTTTTTGCATATTTAATTTCTGCGATCCTATGAGGTCTGTTATTAAAAAAGTAATTAAGAGGAATTACACAATTACATTTAACTTACACTCATATATGATGTTTAATTTTAAAATGTAACTGTATCATAGAGTCAAATTTCAGGAAATAGTGGGTATGTGAACTTAATGTATGACTATTTTTTAAAAAATTTTTATTGGAGTATATATGACAATTTTAAAACAGCTTTTTTTAACATAAAAAACTAAATATATTAGTACTGTGGTAAAAACCCTTTCAGTATTTTTTTTCCTAAGTCAAAATCATTAATTAGTCGAAATTTATGATAAAAATCTTCTAAATTTTGAATTTTCAAGCTCCTTAATAACCTTATGGAGAAATGTAATCAGTGCCTCAGGGTGTGTCTGTTGAAGCTAATGGAACATAGTGTAACATATTCTGTTCATTTAGCTTGTTTTCATGATGAAAGTATTTAACTATATAGTGAGCTCTTGTTGCTAGGAATCAATTTGAAAGACTAAAAATATTTGCAGTGTAATAATCTGGTTTAAAAGTTATGGGCCATTTAACTTCTAATGTTATTTTTGAATTTGTTGTTTTTACAATTGTTGTGATGCATTCAGGATCAATCAACTGTAGTAGCAGGTTTTAATAATTTATACATCATGTGCTAAATTGAAGGAGAATTACAACAGAAGTGCCCATGCTATTTCGTAAAGCCCCTCCTCTGTGTTCTTCAATTCCGTAACCAAAACTTAAAATTTGAAGGTATCCTTCATTCATATGCCTCATTTGATTTTATTTCTGGAATATGTCTCGTGTCTGTTTTGAACTTTCCCTCCCCTTTAATTTGGATCTCATTGCTTCTCAGTTTCACTCCTGTATGAGCTTCAAAGCTTTTCTTCAATCCATCCTTCCTCTGCCACTTTCTTATTAGAGCTTCAATACTTTCCCCCAATCCTTACTGAAAAAAAAAAAATTAAAGCTCATAGTCTAACCCCAAAGCTCCCCCACCCCTACACACACACACACACACACACACACACAACACACACAGTCTGGACTCAATAGACGTTTACAGCCTTACCTCTTGCTGTATACCCCTATGTCCCTTCTATTCTAGGGACGTTAGCATACTGGCCCATTACAACAGATATTCAAATTTCTCCAAGGCTCTGTTTTGCTACCAGAGTCCTAATACCGAAATGCCTTTCTTCTCCTCACCCTCAGCCGTCTCAGTCTGTTCAGTTTCTAAGTAGGCTTAATGGACTTGCTGGTTGTCTCCACAGAACTTTTCCTTTCTCTCCCTATTAGGAATTACTTTTCATCTAATTTGTACTCTTTCTGGCATAGTACTTAGCCTGTTGTACCTGAATTAGCATTATTACAGTCCAGCATCATTTTCTCCACTACACGAGTACTTGTCAGCAGGGGAAATCTCATATTCATTTTCATCTCTTCTTCCTTAGCGCTCAGAGGAAGGGTTTCCATGGAGTTTAATATCAATAAACATTTTTTGAAGGAAGAAAGGAAAGGAAGAAGGGAGGGAGGAAGGAAATAATATTTCCTGGTTTTCCTTTGCTCAGTATTTCCTTTCTGAATTAGCAGATATACTTTAATGTTCTGATAGTTTATACACATGTCCGTTACATATATGTCATATTTCAATAATGAATTTATAAGGAACCACGTGGCAGGTCTTCACTCACACTCCTTGCTCTTTGGAAGTTTGATATTTATGGGCAAGGCTTGCTTAGTGATCCCATCTGCTTATTTGTCATGGGTTGAATCATAAGCTGATAACCAATATCCATAACCCTGTCATCGAAACTAGCCTTACAGAAATCCCTCAGCTTGTTCTACACAACGTTCAATCCAAAGCCCACTTTTATCTGAAGAACAAATAAAAACATTCCTTATTTTCTCATGCATAGTTTCCTATTTAATCTTGATTCAAACATTCCTCTACTTAGAATGTCTTTGTTAATTACAAAGAGACTCTGGAAATCACTCTCTCACACGTTACTTTCAGATAGTTCTTGAGTTCTTTTCCTAAAGATATAACTTTGCCACATAATAAGAGTTAAAACAGGCTTTTTTTCCCGCTTCTATATTTACTTCGGTATATATTAAAGTGAGTGAAAATAAGGTAGCAATGTAATAAATGCTTATTACTCTCCAAAATTCAGTTAACCCCTGCAATTTTATGCAGGATCTAAATGTATTGCTTGATTCACTTAAGATTCTGACTTCATTTTTTTTTTTTTTGGCTATAATTATAGAACCAATTAATTTCTTTTTAATATTTATTTATTTATTTATTTACTTGGTTGCTCCAGGTCTTAATTGCAGCAGGCAGGCTCCTTAGTTGCGGCTCATGGGCTCCTCAGTTGTGGCATGTGAACTCTTAGTTGCGGCATGCATGTGGGATGTAGTTCCCCGACCAGGGATAGAACCCGGGGCCCCTGCATTGGGAGTGCAGAGTTTTAACCACTGGACCGCCAGGGAAGTCCCAGAACCAATTAATTTTTTAAAGTCACTTTATTAAAAACCATGTCTTAAGAAATACAGTAGTTATTTCTTTTCTTTCCTTTTGTTAAGAATTCCCCACTTAACCTGAAAAGAGCTGGCGGTGTCCCCAGTTAATAAGAATTCCAGCAATAATTGCGTGAGTTGTGTAATTACTGGCATGAACAGCCTATAGTGCTCACATTCACTGCAAATGTTTCTTCTTTTAGTATTGCCAGGGTAATTACATGTGCTAGTAGAATTCTAATACAGTTTTTAAAATTAAAAAAATAGTTTTGCCAGGTGATATCAGCAAACAGAACTTTTTCAGTCAGAAAAAAAAAAAAATCACATAACCTAAAATAACCACATCATTGCTGGCAAAGAATGAGTGGGTGAAGAAGCAGCTGTGACAGAGTAAAACTGCAAAGGGACGGTGACATTCTGGCTACCTGGGTTGGAGTCTCTGATAAGCCAAACCCACTGTGTGTGTTGGCAAAGCACTTTTCTCTTGTCTTATGTGATCCTGTAATTATCTGTCTTCTAAAATGTGAATAGCAGTTCATGCCTCGTGGGATTTCTGGTAGGGTTACATAAAGTAATGTATGTGAAAACCCCTAGGATAATGGCTGGCATTTTTACAACAGTAACTGCAGTGTAATGAGTGCTTTTGCCATACCATTTGCTCTTCTGAGAATTTAGTGTGTATCTTCTCAATGATATGCAAACTTCATCTTTCAATATTTGGCTGCATTAAGGACATACCTCTTTTTTTGCTTGATTCTCTTTATAATGAACTCATTTTTTTTTGTTCTGTGAAATTATGGGTCTCCTAATTACACATTTTTTCCTGTCACACACACTCACACACACACACAAATATTTTTATGCAAATATGCCACTATTATAATATTTTACTAATACTTTTCCAGTCCCAGCTTAATGCACCTAATATACCACTGGTGTTACACACTCCTGGTTTCAGAAATGCTGCCCTATATATTGTAGCTCTTATCACAGCTCACAACCTCAGAGGGGAGGGAGGGTAGATATTATCACCTTTTTTGTTTTTTGGGGGTTTTTTTGCAAATAAAAAAAAAAAACAAAGCAAAGAAAATGTAAGTAGTTTTTCCAAACTAGCATCAAGATTTAATGTGACAGAGCCAGGTTCCAATCCCTGACCTGACTAACCTCCAATTCTATCCTCTTAACAACTCTATCATGGCATATTTCTCATGAGTAAATCGGTGAATGTTTCTGCAGCAGTTATGTTTCATTTTTCTTTTGATTTTAAGCTCACGCAATTCAGATATATGTTTAATTCATATTATTATATACCTCAAAAAGAGAAAGTATTGCCCTATCTAACATGTGATTAATAAAGATGTACAAGAAATAGTGATTTAACATCTTTGCATTGTCAATCAGAACATTTTCCTTCTGACAAGAGCCCCAATATCAAGAAAGGGCAAACCCAGATTCAGTTATTTTCTTTAAGTGCCCCAAGATCTTTTCTCAGATTTTCTTCCACCACCAAATAAAGGTAATTGCTCTAAGGAGGATTCGGTAAATTTCCAAATGAGAAAACTAGACTGGGATACCTCAGGAGATTCTTAGTTATAACTTATCAGCCAGGCTGTTTCTGATGTTTTAACCTTGGCCTATGAACAGATGCTCTGACCTCACCTAGAATGTTTTATCATCTCTCTTCTTCTCTACTTCTTTATATCCACAACCTCTTAGGAGCAGCTAAGGAAAAACGCACAAACAGGTTCCTTTTTTTAATCTAAAATTATACTTAAAAGAGGCCCAATATTGAGTTTTCCTAACCAAAACTTTATCTTTATCTGACATAAAGTCCCCTTTTCTAAAGTTTGGAAATTCTGTGACCATTTGCTTTTTTTAAAATTTCCTATCCTGTTCATAGAATTCTTAATTCAGCACATTGTGAAAACAATAAGAAAATGTGTGGTAAGGACTATGCATTTTCAAATGTACTTCGAAATGATAACATAGATTAAGTGAACAGCAGCAAAGGTTGATTCTAAAATCAATCTTTTCCCACCTCCTAGAGTAATGGAAATAAAACCAAAAATAAACAAATGGGATCTAATTAAACTTAAAAGCTTTTGCACAACAAAGGAAACTATAAACAAGACGAAAAGACAACCCTCAGAATGAGAGAAAATATTTGCATCTGAATCACTGGACAAAGGATTAATCTCCAAAATATATAAACAGCTCGTACAGCTCAATATCAAAAAAACAAACAACCCAATTAAAAAATGGGCAGAAGACCTAAACAGACATTTCTCCAAAGAAGACATACAGATGGCCAAGATGCACATGAAAAGCTGCTCAACATCACTAATTATTAGAGAAATGCAAATCAACACTACAATGAGGTATCACTTCACACCAGTTAGAATGGGCATCATCAGAAAATCTACAAGCAGCAAATGCTGGAGAGGGTGTGGAGAAAAGGGAACCCTCTTGCACAATTGGTGGGAATGTAAATTGATACAGCCACTATGGAGAACAGTATGGAGGTTCCTTAAAAAATAGAATTACCATATGACCCAGAAATCCCACTACTGGGCATATACCCAGAGAAAACCATCATTCAAAAAGACACATGCACCCCAATGTTCATTGCAGCACTATTTACAATAACCAGGTCATGGAAGCAACCTAAATGCCCATCGACAGATGAATAGATAAGGAAGATGTGGTACATATATACAGTGGAATATTAGCCATAAAAAGGAACAAAATTGGGTCATTTGTAGAGACGTGGATGGACCTAGAGACTGTCATACAGAATGAAGTAAGTCAGAAATAGAAAAACAAATATTGTATGTTAACACATATATGTGGAACCTAGAAAAATGGTACAAATGAACCGGTTTGCAGGGCAGAAATAGAGACACAGATGTAGAGAACAAACGTATGGACACCAAGGGGGAAAGTGGCGGGGTGGTGGTGGTGGTGTGATGAATTGGGAGATTGGGATAGACGTGTATACACTAATATGTACAAAATAGGTAACTAATAAGAGCCTGCTGTATAAAAAATAAATTAAAAAATAAAATAAAATCAATCTTTACTCTTCATCACTGAAGAATTGGTGATAAGATAATTGATTTGGCTAAGAAAACGGTGGTGGTCTAGTCTAGATTCTTCTTTGTTTTGTCTAATTTTCCTCCTGTCTCATGTCATTTTCTCCATTCTGAGATTTTTGCTTCCTGCTTCAGGGCCCTTATTACCAATTCTTTGATAAAGAGGCCTCATCATCAAAGTACTCAGTTTTTGAATCCATGCAGTTACAAGGTTGCAAAAGGAATAAAATAATTTTATAATGTGAAATTATTCACTACTAAAATATCAGCTTCTAAGATTAGTTCCTATTCAAACATCCACACCTCCACTCCAACACATACATACACACTAAATACAGGCATTTATCCTTGGACATATTTTGCCAATTTTTGGTTGCTATAAACATCTCACGGAAGAATGAAAATAAAAAGGAGAGTGATTACAGGTGCAATTACATATATCTTGGCAAAGATGCCGAATTTCATGAGTCAATAAAGTGAGATGTTGAGCAAAATTATTTACCACTTAAAACCATTGACAATTGTGTGTATGGCAGAGTTCACAGATTTAGAATTGGAAGGACCATTGACAAAGATGATGATAAAGGGCTTATGAAAGAGAGTGATTTAAATATCAAGTGATGATGAGAAATCTGTGAAAAACTGATAGACGTTCTCAAGTGTTTTTATTAATAACTTTGGTAATCTTTCTTTAGAAGCCAAATGTGAAGTGAGGAGTGTCACATGGTGGCATCCTATGGCAATAAAATGATAATAACATAAATAGAATGTTAACACTTGAATAATTTTTATTCAGTTTAACATTCAGAAACAAATATTGTGGACCAGTTCTCAGCTACTGAGTCAGTTCTTGATACAATAATGTAGAGAGGCAATGACAAACTAAAGAAAGGAAGGAAAGGGAAGGAAGAAAAGCAGGAAGACACTAACTAACATGACATAGAATTAACTATTTAGATTACAACTTTTCATATGTAGTTTCAGAATTCACTGCCTGTAGCAGCAAGTTCTATCATTAGGCAAACATTAGGTATTAATTGTGGGTAGAATCAAAGTACATGACCTCTATACATTGTCTCCACCTTGCAGAAAACATGCATATTATTACTAAGACTGTTACTTTTGTTACTTGAAAAGGATTGTTACAACACTATCAAATTTATTAAAGGAGATATAATAGGGAAATTTCTGGGTGAAGTGCCTGTCTCATGGTAGGGATTGAAAATTCTTAGTTCACTCTCCCTTGAAGATAGCAGAAGACTTGATAACAGCTTATTTGTTCTCACAAATTAGTAGGTTGAGTACATGGGTCAAATTTAGGCTCTTGACTATTCATTGGGGAGAAGGCCAATTATTACTCCATTTCCTTCCACTTCTTCATCCCTCTTCTTTCAGTTTGCAGAGGAGGAAATCTTAAAGTGTAATTGCAAAGTTATACCTTAATGATACCTCATCATTAGTTTTCAACTTTGACCTTTAATTTCACTTGCATATATGGTTTCTATTTCTTTCTAATATAAATATTTTTAAGCAATGTATGTATATCCTTTTGATCTATATTCATTTCTCTATGATACAATTTCATTTAAATAGAAATAAAACAGTTTATTTTATTTAAACAATCACTTTGACATATAAGATTGGTCATATAAGATATCAGATTGGACACTAAAGCATTTACTCAATTAAAATAATTGTAATGATATTTTCTTGAAATATATATTCATACTCTAAAGAACAGAACTTTACGAGGAGAATTAAGAAAGATTAAAAATTATACACAGTTTCAACATGCATGTAACTTTGCTTTTATATAATTTATTTTGCAAAAAGGAAGAAAAAAAGGAAAAAAATTATCTTCATTTCTCTTCACACAGTTATTTTTAACCAGGTATCACAAAAAGCATTGCTATCAGAGTGCTGAGTTTGTTGAAAACAGAAAATGCTTCTTTAAGGTACAAGTAGTATACAATGAATCTGCTTGATAAACATGATTGCCTAGTCAAAAATTGCATTCTGCCAGAAAGTAACTGTATTTAATATGGCTACCCAAATGTAAACATTTACAGACTGCATCAAGGAAAATTATAAATATCTGACATCACTTGGGATGCAGGTGATTATGTTTTAGGCAGCATTTTTACGGAATTTATATTGCATCAAAAATGCTGACAAAATCAAAACTTTATATTATTAAAAAAATTATAAGACTGTTCTGTGATGAGCACATTTATTTAATATACGTTTTCTAGTCAAAGGGTTTCTTTTGAAATTACATAGCTATATCCTGTTTTCAGTTATTCTTAATAATGTTAAGTCAAAGTCATTTTTGACTTTGATGGAGGAAAAAGTGATTTTAAGAACTATTTTTAGTCAAATTATTTTGGTAGATATATAAAACTACATTTCTATAGTTCTCAGATGATCAAACTTTTTTTTCTTGCTGTTTAGTCCGAAGAAACTAGAAAGAGTGCTGGTATTTTCATCTGACTGTCCAGTTTGTAAGCTTAGGTGAAAAGTTTTTCTGTTTCCCCTTGATATCTATTTATCTTGAACTTTGTAATGATAAATTCTAAGACAGTGAATAACCCTCTTCAATAGTGGTCTCTCGATAGATGCTGAAGTCTTTATTCTTGGCTCTGGTGTTCCAGAACGGCTCCAGTTATGTTTGCGTGTTCATCATCGCCCGCCCCCCCCAACCCCCCAACCCCCCCCCCCCCCCCCGCTGGCCGCCCGCCGTGGGCTGCTTTGCACACACCAGATACTATACTGAAGCAGAAGCATTTCTCCTGGAGTGACTCAATAGACTCGTGAAGCTCTCTATCCATTTTCCTTCTCTTTCCTTTCCTTTAGCCTGAAAATCAAAGGATTTTTACACTGCTTCTTCACAATTTTTTGAGTTTCATGAATTCTCAAGCAGTGGAAGAAATTGGGCTGAGCACCTAGAAATCCTTGGATCATTATGGTTGTTTATCAGGAGAAAAATGTTAAAAACAAGGTCGGTTAATAGGTTAAGATGTTTTGGGATAGTCAGAGATTCCATTGCAATGACCTATTACCTGGATTATTGGGGGAGTTTATGATCGATCTGTGCTTCCTAATATCAGAGAGGACAAAGAATTGTAGCTCAGAAAATCTCACTGTCATCACATACAGGAATAGAAGATACTTTTAGCTAACTGATTCATAAATTCTGTATTGTTTAAAATGTCTTTTTTTATTCCTATTTTCTTTAAAATTCCTCCTTCCCAAACTCACCATTTTACACAATTTCTACACAAGTACCCCACACCTTTATGTCTTTTTCTAAAAGGGGATCCTTAAATATGTACCTAAAGTAGGTACATTTCAAATGATTCATATACAAGCATTGATGAATGCTTTATTTTTACTGCCCATTACACTTTTATAGGTAGGAAATATTTTTGATGCAAATTAATAAAAATACCCTATTGATATGAAATATATTGGTCATGCTTCCCCCATATAACAATTATTACATGATTAAATTATGAAATATTTAAAAATCAGTGTTTTGATGACAGTAGAGCTGTCTAAAAGTGGGCAGAAATGGAGGAAATTAGACATTGGAAACAATGGAAGTGCAGGGGATCTGATTGTTCATAACTTTTTTGGCTGAGGGTAAACCCTAAACTCCTAGGTACAGCACAGCAAAGTAGTCTTAATTATTTGAGGTGTCAGAATACAGAACTCAAGGATAATAGAGTAGATTATAAAAACAAAAACAAAAACTAGATTAGCGGAAGTCCAGACGAGAGAGAATCATAGAGGGGTTGAACTCTAAAATTTCTTTGTAAATTTTACGGATCATTGCTTGATCACTGAATTATGCATGTGGCAAGGAGACTGCAGGGTTCCTATAAAGCCAGCAACTGTAATGGGACAGAACTGAGCGAAGATTTCTGCTGCATTCCACTCCAGAGAAAGCAGTTCGGCATCTGTTACAGAGATAAGTTAATTGCCTCTCAGAACAAAAATCAAGCCCTCTTCAAAGCAATGTAACTAAACTTGGGCTATCTACAATATACTATTCAAAATGTCTATTTTAAAGCAAAAAAGTACCCGACATAATAAGGAATAGAAAAACATAACTCATACTTCTGAAAAAAAATCATGAGTTGTTCAACAGAAATAGATCCTCAGATGATCCAGATGTTGGAAGAAGCAGAAAAGAGCTTTATAGGAGCTATTTTAAATACGTTTAGAACCTGAAGGGAAATATAATGAATTGAAATATAATGTCTCTCTGAAGTAAAATGACAATTAAAAACTAAAAACAAATGGAAATTCTAGAATTGTACAGTATAATCAATGAAAGGAAAAATTCACTGAATGGGCTTGACAGTAGTGTTTAGAGTGCAAAAGAATAAGTCAGTGAACTTTAAGAGATATCAATAGAAGTTATCCAGTTTGAACGACAGAGATGCAGTTATCAATGGGACAAATTTAAGGGGTATAAAATTCATGTAATTTGGAAGCCCAAAATATGAAGAGAGAGACAATAAAACAGAAAAGGTATCTGAAAAAATTATAGTAGAAATTTTTCCAAATTTGGTGTAAATTTCTATCTGCAGTTTGAAGGAGCAAAGTGAATGCTAAACAAGATAAATACAAAGAAAACCAAACCTAAATGTTTCATAGCACAACTGATGAAATGCAGAGATACGAAAGGAGCCAAAGAATACTGAAATACTACATGCAGGGAAACAATAAGAATGAGACTGAACTCTCATAAGAAAAGAAATGGGAGGCCAGGAAGAAATGGAGCAAAGTCTTTTAAGGTGCTGAAAGGAAAGAGAAGTATCAACACAGAAATCTTTATTTAGCAACTCTAGTCTTTAAATTGAAGTTGAAATAAAGGCCTTTTAGGTGAAAGAAAACTGAGAAAATTATTTTCCAGGAAACCTGCACTACAAAAAATGCTAAAGGATGTTCTTTGGGCTAAAGTGAAGTAACATCAGATAGAAACTCAGAACTACATTTAGACATAGAGAGCACAGGAAATAATAAATATGTGGGAGAGATAGTTCTAATTTTGTAAAAAGACATATGACTGTTGAAAATTAAACATTGCACGAAATGCAGTTTATAACAATAGCACAAAGAATGAGGAGGTAATTGAAATGATACTGTTATAAGGTTTATATTTTCTACTCAAAGTGCTATGACATTAACTCTAAGTAGATCATGATGAGTTAAAGATGCATACTGAAATCCCAAGATTCGATCACTAAAAGCTATTTAATTAACCCAATAAAATGCAGGAACGATGGAGGAACAAAAAACTGATAGGACAAGGTAAAACAAATAGTAAATGGGGACTGAGTTCAACCATATCAATAATTCTATTAATTAGATTAAACACTACAATTAAAAAGCAGATTGCCAGTGTGGATTTAAAAAAAAATGTTGTCTATCAAAGATACACTTTAAATACAAAGACATAGAAATATTCGATGTAAAACGAAGGAAAAAGACATATCATGAAAACACTAATTATATGTAAGCTTGGGTGACTGTGTTCTATCAGACTATGCAGGCTTCAGTACAAAGACTCTTACCAGAAATAAAGAGGGAAATATCAGATGTTAATAGGACCAACTAATCAGTAAGATTAAACAATTATAAGTATGTATGGACCTAACAGATTTTCAAAATACACAAATCAGAAAACTGACAAAACCAAACGAGCAATAGACAAATATACACAATCATAGTTGGAGATTTTAACACAACTCTCTCAGCAATTAATACAGCTCTAGATGAAGAAAAATCAGTAAGGACTCAGAAGATTTCAACAGAACAATCAAATAACTTGACATAAGTGAAATGTACACAATATTATGCCCAACAGTTACAGAATATATACCTTGTCAAGTGCATATAAAACAGTCACCAAGATAAACTATATGCCCATAAAAAGTCTCAATAAATATCAAAAGAATAAAATGTTAGAGAATGTATCTTCTGATCACATTGGAATTAAATCAGGATCAATAATACTTTAACTAGAAAATCATCAAATACTCAGAAATTAAACAGTACAGCTAAAACAATGCTCATAGGGAAAATTTAAGCATCAAATGCTTATATCCAAAAACAAAGTTTTACAACATTGATCTAAAACTTCTTTCTTACAAATCAAGAAAAAAAGAGTAAAGTAAACACAAAGGAAGTTAGTAGAAATTAATAATAAAGAAAAGAGAAGAAATCAATCTTATCAGAACAGTGCACAAAATTAACAAAACCAAAAGTTGATGCTTTAAAAATATAACAAATTTGAAAAACATTTAATAAAGTAGATCAAGAAAAAAGATGACAAATTACTGATATCAGAAATGAAAGAACTTATAGCGCTTAGAACCTACAGATATCAGAGTAATAATAAGAAATTATAAACAACTTTATACTAATAAACTCCATGTTTTAAGTGAACTGAAAAAAATCTTAAAAAAAAAACAAACCTACCAAAATGATACAAAAAACTTACTTAGTTATTAAATATTTGCAACAAAGAAACCTCCAGTTTTCTAAATATTACATATAATGTTTAAGAAGAAATAATGTCAAACTTATATCAATACATACTCTTTCAGGAAAATAGAGGGTAAGAAATATTTCCCAAATGATTTTTCTAAGGTAACATTTCCTCATTCCAAAACTTGGTAGAGGTATCAAAAGAAAAGAATATTACTGACCAAAAGTCCTCATTAGCCTAAATGCAAAAATACTTTAGAAAATATTAGAAAATTGGGCCTACCACCACAAAAAACAGGAAGAATATTTTATGAATAATAAACATATATTAAGGAAAGATGGTGTTTTAAGATTATTTTATTTAAACAAAACTGGCTACTTTTTAAAGAGGCAGAAAAAATTTCAAAGCAAAGTGAGAATTTAATATTAACATATGCAACACATTGACTATTAATGATTGTGATTAGTGGGATTGGTTTCCCTATATAATTAACATTCAGGATTACTTAAAACAGTGTTACTTTCTTACAAAACTAAACTGAAAATTTTCAGATATGTGGAAGATGCTTTGAAAAGTGCAAAGGAAATTAATGGTATGAAAAAGTAGACTGGAGTCAGACATAAACTGATAAGTCTCTGAAAATAGTGCTTGAGCGTCAAGTACCCATTCACTGACGCTCTCCCTCTAATTCGTGATGTTATTAGTAAAGTCCCCAGACTCCTGAATACTGAGAATAAAATACATGGCCTGAGGTAAGGTATGAAGTCGTTGATGCAGTAAAAGTAAAAGCCAAAGTCTCAATTCTAAATTAGCTTCAAGAGGGTAAATTATGTGCTTTTATAAAGAAAAAGATAACAAGAAAGACAATGGAGCAAGAAGAGGAAGCTAAACATTTCCAAAGATTGTTTGACCTTTGTGATCACATACTGGACAACGCTTTTGATCACTTTAATGAACCCTAAACTGTGTTGTTTCAAAACCAATAATTCATTTCAGTTTACTCCTTTTAATTTAGTGGAACCTATCGCAGTTTGTACTGAGATATATGAATATTTTTAAGTTCAGGGGCTTAGGCAGAGTCAGCCAATAGTTCGTTTCAACACTCCATTTCTTCTTGGATGCCATCCCAAACATACTCAATAGATGTTACAAATGGCTCCCCAGATTTCTTTTCAGGAACAGAGCACTGGTCAGGAACACTCAATGGACTGCCTGATCTTAAGTTCACAATTCTTAATATGGCATTCATTAACCTAGGTAACCAAACCTACCCCTTTTGATTGACCTCCTGCCAATCTTCTCCTGGCTCCTCTGGGAGTCAGTTTACAATCTGATAATTCCTGAAAATGTTTGCATGATGTTTTTCTCCATGCTGCAGACATGAATTTTTTTTCTGTGGCTCTTCTCTCTGCCTGGTGTGTAGGGGGACCTAACCAAATTCAACTCAAATCCAATATCCTTCATAATGACATTCTCAGCATCACAGATATCCAGATGAAATATATATTCTTTCTGCTTGGTGTTGAAGTTTAAAGATATCCTTAAAACTTTAAATTAATGCCACTTTTCTCAATCTAAGCTTAGAACTAAAGAATCAATAGACACTGGAGTTATTAAATATCAGAATGTCAGCATTACTACTACTAAGAGTCTGTGTCTATAGGTCTGTTCGTCAAGTAGCCTCAGTCATAGAATAAAAACATTTAATCACCCACACACTGGTATCATAATATTCCTCTCATTGTTTAGTTAATAATACTAAAACTCTTCTTTAGTTTTCCAAGGATAGTTCCTCATTATTTAATATATTTTATTTTATAAAACAACAAAAATATTTATCATGATCTTAATTATCAATATTTAAATATTTCATTCTGTTGGAACACAGCCTTAAGTTAAAAAAAAAAACAAAACTGTGAAAGTGACATAATTCAAATTCAGAATATATCCAGTGTTCTATCCTTCTCTTTCCTTGAGAGTCATCCTTTTAATTCTTCTATGACAGAGGACTTAAGATTTCTGTTTCAAGTCTTCCACTTTATCCTTCTTGTCTATGAAGAGGAGTTGAAGAAAGGCTTTGGTAGAATGAGGTAAAAACAGTCTGGAAAAACAAATCATCTTATTATAACTATATATACTAATTAATTGAATCATTATGAGCCAGACACTCTACTATGTCTTTAAAAACACAACTATAGGGCTTCCCTGGTGGCGCAGTGGTTGAGAATCTGCCTGCTAATGCAGGGGACACGGGTTCGAGCCCTGGTCTGGGAAGATCCCACATGCCACGGAGCAACTGGGCCCGTGAGCCACAACTATTGAGCCTGCGTGTCTGGAGCCTGTGCTCCACAACAAGAGAGGCCGCGATAGTGAGAGGCCCGCGCACCGCGATGAAGAGTGGCCCCCACTTGCCGCAACTAGAGAAAGCCCTCGCACAGAAATGAAGACCCAACACAGCCATAAATAAATTAATTAATTAATTAATTAAATCCATGAAAAACACAACTATAGACAAGGTAGACGTAATATCTGTCTTAATAGAAATTAAAGACCAATATAAAACAGACATGTAAACAGGCAGCAATGGTATTATGAAGTTAAGTGATAAATTAGGTGAGCTATAGGGTGTAATGTGAATACATACAAGAAGGTTACTTAATTATTCCTTAGGGAGATTTATTTCTTCTTCATGTAAGTTTATTCTCATCATTCATCTACTAGCATCGCTTGGAATCAGAGTAATTAAAGAATAGGTAGTTTCCTGAATTAAAAGTTCACTTATTTTCTTTGTGTATGCTCTTCCAACTACTGGAATATTCTTTTCCTGGCAGACCACTTGTACAGTTCTTAGTCAGACTTTAAAGATTAATTTAAAACCATATCTCTAGCAAACATGCGATGAACCACTCTGCCACTAACCTCATACAAAACAGACCCAGTGCCAAATTGGTTGTTGCTCCTTTGGGATGCCACTTATCTTGTACATCTCTCTGTTTTTTAAAGTATTGTACTCGATGTTAAAGACTGTGTAGCTTAATGACTAAAAATATGTACTTAACCTTACTGCTTTTAATGACTAAGAGCCAAATGTTTGGGTTTGAATCCCAGCTCTGCCATTAACTAACTTGACTTCAGGCAAGTTTTATTTTAAAAAGCTTGCCAGAGGACTCATTAGCTTGGAATTACAATAAAAGGGCATGTTTCCACAAAACACTAGATTTTTTTTATTGATTTTAAGCCAAGGATCTTGGATTCCCAAAGATCTTGGATTCCCTTTTAAGTTAATATAATTTCTTCACACACATTTTGCTTCCTACCTGCTATTGCCACCAGAGTTAAGCCTGCCTGAACAAAACATTGTGGTGCTTCAAAATAGAAAATCCGGTCTCCCCAGATGGGCAACTGTTTTGTGTTAAACTCAGTACAAGGGGAAAGAATAGGGGTAAATGCACCACCAAATGAAATTCCTTGATCCCTTAAATGTCACATGGTGCTCTTCCTCTTGCCCGTGGTGCTTGCCAGACTGAAAGCGGTGGCATTCCTGGAAAGATAAACTCTAACCAAGCTACACAAGCCTGAGGATCGCAAGGCTGTGGCTGCTGGCCCCATCAGCAACGTCAGAATCCGCGAAGTCAATACCTGAAGTCTTCACAGGTGTGGTTCTCACCAAGGTACCTGATAAATTAAGCTGTTTTAGACTGCAAATACTAGAAAACCTAGACTCAAATGACATAAACCTTAAGATAGTTTATTACAAAGTGTAGAGATAAAATCATTTCCTTTGGTCAATTCAGTATCTTCATCAGGGGTGCAAGTTCTTTCCATTTTTTTCTGTTCACTCCTCCTCAGGGTATTGGTTCTCTTTTCTTCAGCTGAAAGATGGTTGCAAAAACTCCAGGCATCATATTTCTACACACCAATGTCTGGAGGCAGAACAAAGATCATCTTTTCCTTAAGTCTTGTTTATGACCTAGTTAATCTTTCCATTACCAGAAGGCGTCTAACTTCTCATTGGCTGGATGGCTGGAATTGGGGCACAATGGCCCACCTAAGGCATTCACTGCAAGAAGAAAATCATTACATATTTTATAATTAGAGAAATACCAAATTGAAAATGTTAAACATT
Source organism: Balaenoptera physalus (assembly GCF_965194825.1). NCBI lineage: Eukaryota > Metazoa > Chordata > Mammalia > Artiodactyla > Balaenopteridae > Balaenoptera > Balaenoptera physalus. The sequence goes on along the minus strand of NC_138884.1, from coordinate 143,632,259 downwards.
TATATGGCCATCAATATTTCATGGGTGAGACAATCTATTACTAAAAATAGTAATTTCATTTGTGTGAAACTTTCAAGAACCATTTGTAATCTACCAAGAAATTGCCTGTTTTGTCATTCACATGTTCTAAGATGTTTATTATTTTACAATTTATTCCTTTGGAGATTTAAATTTTTTCATAATTTCTATGGGCATTTATGATTTCTTAGGCATTTAATTTCTCCATATGTAGGTAAATTTCCAGAAACTGTACCAACTTTACAGATAACTGTAACCGACTTTACAGACCAAAGGAAAGGAAAAAGAAAAGGAAAGTGCCCTCTAAAATCTCTCATTGACAATATGGCTAATAAATTATCAAATTTAAAGTAAAGCATGGCAGTTGGATAGAGGGTCATAATCCAGTTTAATACTGTAATGATAAAGTTTCACTTTGGTTGAATCAATTAAAATTAATTATGTCACTATAATGTGGTCACTCAGAGGACAGATTAGTTGAGTATGTTATAGGTATTAAATTCTATTGGACAGTGGAAGGAAATAACAGTTTAAAAGAGCATCTAGGTTACATATACTCGGTCTTATTTTAGTTAACATGGGAGAGTATGACTTTCATTATTCACATTTGTATACTAACTAGAGGAACTTCTTACTGGTAGAAAATTCATCATGTTTTGGAATGCCTCGTGTCTATAGCCAGCCTTGAAGTAAATGCCCTTGAGTGTGGCTGTTTATCTGAGAGAAAATAGTTGATATTTTTAGAGACGCTCACCCACTTCAGCCACAGATCCATGCCTTCATTACTGATGAATATAGCTTTACAGTAGGTTAGTAGAGGAGCTTTATGTATCATTATTTTAATAGCATCACTTTTCTAAAGAAGGTGCATTTAGCAATGTGAAATGTTAGCGATCATGGGTCTCCTCTTTACTGAGGATGGGAAAGTTATCTTCTTTCATCCGAGACACCAAAAGCACTTAAAAGACATTATCTCATTATCTCTATAACAGCCTCTGACAGAATTGGCTTGTAGTATAATTCCATTTTATTGGTGGATAAAGTCATGCACATTATGGTTTTATAATTTAGCTCGGCAGCTGGGCTGCCCTGGCAAAAGAGCTTTCAGCTTTACTTCATCTTAGAAATTTGCCTCATTTATGTCTTCACACTTCTAGTGCAGACATGACCTTAATGTTCCCAGAAACCAAGTATTTAAGTGGTCATTTGTCCAATGACTTTTTTTTCCTGAAGAAATGTTTCTGAATTATACTTTATTTCATTTTGACATGAAAGAGAAATGAATAATATTTTGGATAATGGATAGAAATTGAATTGGGTCATTTTCTAGATTCGAATGAATACTAGAACTCTTTAGCAGTATTTTTTTGTTAGTATTAAATAGCTTCAGTTACTTTAAATTACTTAAATACATGACTTTTTAAAAAAAACACGTAATTTTTTTTTTTAAAGAATCAATTTTATTTATTTATTTTTGGTTGCATTGAGTCTTCATTGCTGTGTGCGGGCTTTCTCTAGTTGCGGAGAGCGGGGGCTACTCTTCATTGCGGTGCACGGACTTCTCATTGCGGTGGCTTCTCTTGTTGCGGAGCACGGGCTGTAGGTGCATGGGCTTCAGTAGTTGTGGCTCGTGGGCTCTAGAGCGCAGGCTCAGAAGTTGTGGCACATGGGCTTAGTTGCTCCGCGGCATGTGGGATCTGCCAGGACCAGGGCTCGAACCTGTGTCCCCTGCATTGGCAGGCAGATTCTTAACCACTATGTCACCAGGGAAGTCCCAAAAATACATAACTTTTAAAAATCAACTGGGCTCAACCCTTTATCAGACATATGCAAATTAAATCCACGGCACACTTCTTTCACATGTTTCCCCTAGGAGTTAAGGAAAATTGTCTTAAATTTAGTCCAAGATAAACAGACTAAAACCATGATGGCATAAGAGCTTTAACTAGAAGAAACATGTCAATTTATTGAAAACCATTTAATTGACTCAAGCAGAGGATTGCATTATCCTTTATCAAGTTTTACAATTATTCTATTTTTTTTTAAACCAGAAGTAAAAGGTAGGCAAATCCAAAACATGTTTTTGCAGTGGTTTCACAGGTTTACTCATGGAAGTCTGAATCATATTTTGCCCAGGAAAGATGAAAGAGACTTTATAGTTTCTAATGGATAACAATATTAATCAGTATACAGTGTATAGTATGGGGAGTCCAAGGGTGAGTACTGACAGAAGAAGGGAACATGGAGCCGTAGTAATTATTCTGTGCCTATTCCTTGTCTCAATTTTCCAAGGAAGATTGTATTAAGTACCTTTTATAAATGAGGTATACTTTAGAAACCAGGTATATACAAATATAATTCAAACATGAGTGTGTCCTTCAAAGAGGTATGTATGTTTGTTACCATAAAAATTAAAACCAAGGACTAGTAAACACAGTGAAAAGAAAGTATAGATCAACATATAATTTTGTACTTTACAACATGTACTTTTTTGTACTTTAATTTCTTTTCTGGATATTAGAGATCTCACAAATCTATTATGGCCCCAAAAGGGGCTGTTACGTGCGCCAATATTATAGAAAAATCTGGAATGAAAAAAAGTAAGACTTTTTCAGCTTTAAAAGTAAAGTTGGAATATGCACTTTATGATGAAAGCTTTTATACATTTAATGAAAGCTCTGGACTTCACTAATGTAATAGAAAATACTGAAAGGATTTTTAACAGATGTTTAATTTTGACAGATAAATTATGATTGAGTTCTAAAAACTTGGGATTTTGATCTATTATTAGAAAAATGTATTAATGTTTTCATTTCAGGACTGTAAGATTATAATAGATTCCTTTTCCATTCCAGAGAGTCAACCAATTAAAGTTTTACTCTCAAAGATAATAGCATTTTGATTTAGGTTCAGAATAGGTGTATACAATCTTTTTTAAAATTTATTTTAAAAAAGAATCTTTCAATATATTTCTCCTTTCTCATATTGTAAATGTAGAAACTGATCTTGTCTTGGAAATAAACCAAAATCAGGCTTTGATACAACCCCAAATTAACATAAAAATAAATAGAACTGTGGCAGTGTATAAATTTGACCCAGATTGTGCTCAGGTCTTAAGATAAGTCCTATACCTGTAGCGGAAGAATTGCTTTTGACTCAGAAAAATATTGATTATTATTACTTCTGTGTTTAAAACATTATCCTATTCTATAATGACACGCAGTATGAGCAGAATCAAATACTGCATTCCTTGAAATATTCAAATAATAAAGATCGGTTACCAAATATCTGCATTAAAGAAGATACACAGTGTTGCACATGGTTTTTATGTGGTAAACTAAGCCAACTTGAAAGAAATGTTTGTTTAGTGCCCTGAGGGTCAAAACTGCTGGGATCCCTGTTCAGACAAGGACAGGCGGGGGATTCCAAAGATGACTGTGGAGCTCCACAGTGTAAAGGTGGGAGCATTTTGACAGAAGTGTGTCAGTTCTGACCTTAACTCCTGCTGAATGCCTTGTTCCTGTGAGAGAAAACCTCTCTTCTGCTGAACTGTTCAAAATTCATTTCCAATGTGCATTTGCTCTGCTCCACTCTGTCTGAAAATATATGCAGACAAAGCTGATTGACAGCTCTTTAGTTGCCATACCATGAAGGTTGAAACCAGAAAGGCTACACCTCTAATTCACTGACAGCTGAAAGCTACAGAACCTAATTCCTTAGGTTTATTCTTATATCTCTACTCATTGTCCCAAGAGGAAAACAAATAATGGGGGATTACACAGGACTAATGGACTCTATGTAGCATAAGGGTGTAAAGATGGAAATCACAGTCATGAATTCTCTGCACTTCTGAGAAGAAAAGGAATCACATTTATTCAAGTACTTCTCACAGAGATGGCTGATGAAATCATTTCATTTACCAAGAAATATTTATTTTCCAAGGAGAAAAATACATAGGGCACATTTTCCATATAATTTAACAATTAGTAAAATGTAAAACTTGTCTATAATAAGATACTGAAGTTCTAGCATAAACTGTCAACTGGTTCACGAAATATTCAAACCTAACACCATTTTCTTTTTCATCTCTAAAATTCAGGCTGTGCAAGCTAGATTCTTGATTTCCCTCTCCTTCTTGCATCTAGTGTGATTCTATGGAAGAGTTTTGGTTAATGAATTATACTCTGAAATTAACTCCTGCTTTCGTTCCCTCTTCCTTCCACCTTCTCCTAACATAAACAGGAATGTGACAGTAAGATGCAATCGCCATCTTACAGCTATAAGGAAACACCCCGACAAATGAGAGGTATCAATTTGAACACTATTGATCCTCTATATTCCTTTCTCCCAATTTCCTGTTACATGAGAAAAGTAACCTTCTTATTTAAGCCCGTATGGTATGTTGAATAACTGCCCTCCCTCCAAAGATGCTTTCATTGTAATCCTCGGGACCTGCGACTATGATACCTTTCGTGGCAAAATGAACTTTGCAGATGCAATTTCGTTAAGGATTTTGAGATGGGACTTTAGTCTAGATTACTGGGGTGAGCCTAATGTAATCAAAGGGTTCTTTTAAATGAAAGAGGGAGGCAGGAGAGAGAAGGTCAGAGTCTAAGAGATTTAAAGATGCCACATTAAAGGCTTTGAAGATGGAGGAAGGATCCATGAGCCAAGGAATATGCACATCCTCTAGAAACTAGAAGAGGCAAGGAAACAGCCTCTGCTAGAAGGAAACAGGCTTGCTGACCCATCTGAGACCTCTGAAGTCTAGAACTGTAAGTGATAGAATTTGTGTTTTCTTAAGCCACTATGTCACTGGTCATTTGTTACAACAGTTACCAGAAAATGACCCAGCCTTAATTTCTATTATTTACAATATAACTCAATCTTTTTGGTTTTTTTTAACATCTTTATTGGAGTATAATTGCGCTATAATGGTGTGTTAGTTTCTGCTTTATAACAAAGTGAATCAGCTATACATATACATAAATCCCCATATCTTATCCTTCTTGCGTCTCTATCCCACCCCTCTAGGTGGTCACAAAGCACCGAGCTGATCTCCCTGTGCGATGCGGCTGCTTCCCACTGGCTATCTATTTTACATTTGGTAGTGTATATATGTCCATGCCACTCTCTCACTTCGTCCCAGCTTACCCTTCCCCCTTCCCCATGTCCTCAAGTCCATTCTCTGTGTCTGCGTCTTTATTCCTGTCCTGCCGCTAGGTTCTTCAGAATGATTTTTTGTTTTGTTTTTAGATTCCATATATATATGTTAACATACAGTATTTGTTTTTCTCTTTCTGACTTACTTCACTCTGTATGACAGACTCTAGGTCCATCCACCTCACTACAAATAACTCAATTTCGTTTCTTTTTCTGGCTGAGTAATATTCCATTGTATATATGTGCCACATCTTCTTTATCCATTCATCTGTCGATGGACACTTAGGTTGCTTCCGTGACCTGGCTATTGTAAATAGTGCTGCAGTGAACATTGGGGTGCATGTGTCTTTTTGAATTATGATTTTCTCTGGGTATATGCCCAGTAGTGGGATTGCTGGGTCATATGGTAATTGTATTTTTAGTTTTTTAAGGAACCTCCATACTGATCTCCATAGTGGCTGTATCAATTTACATTCCCACCAACAGTGCATGAGGGTTCCCTGTTCTCCACACCCTCTCCAGCATTTATTGTTTGTAGATTTTTTGATGATGGCCATTCTGACCGATGTGAAGTGATACCTCACTGTAGTTTTGATTTGCATTTCTCTAATGATTAGTGATGTTGAGCATCCTTTCATGTGTTTGTTGGCAATCTGTATATCTTCTTTGGAGAAATGTCTATTTAAGTCTTCTGCCCATTTTTGGTTTGGGTTGTTTGTTTTTTTGATATTGAGCTGCATGAGCTGCTTGTAAATTTTGGAGATTAATCCTTTGTCAGTTGCTTCATTTGCAAATATTTTCTCCCATTCTGAGGGTTGTCTTGTCATCTTGTTTATGGTTTCCTTTGCTGTGCAAAAGCTTTTAAGTTTCATTAGGTCCCATTTGTTTATTTTTGTTTTTATTTCCATTTCTCTAGAAGGTGGGTCAAAAAGGATCTTGCTGTGAATTATGTCATAGAGTGTTCTGCCTATGTTTTCCTCTAAGAGTTTGATAGTGTCTGGCCTTACATTTAGGTCTTTAACCCATTTTGAGTTTATTTTTGTGTATGGTGTTAGGGAGTGCTCTAATTTCATTCTTTTCAGTGTAGCTGTCCAGTTTTCCCAGCACCACTTATTGAAGAGGCTGTCTTTTCTCCATTGTATATTCTTGCCTCCTTTATCAAAAATAAGGTGATCATATGTGTGTGCGTTTATCTCTGGGCTTTCTATCTGTGATGCAATCTTAATTGAAATAGTTGCATAAGGATTCTTAGATCTCAATGAAACATTCCAGAAAAAGACCCCAGGGAAAACTGTAAAGTGAATTAAATTTACTCCAGGGGTAAATGGCTCTTCTTTTGTTCAGGAATTCATGCTTAAACATTTATTTAATATGGAGAAATTTTTAAAAAGCAGTGCTTTTCAAGAATGACCTAACTTGTTTGACAATTTCCTTTTTTTTTTTTTCCCCAAGAATGGTAAAATCACAATGGACCCGCTTTACTGAGAATGATCGATCCTTTAGTAATATCCTTCACAGGTTAACCATTTACTTAAAGTGGATGTTATATGTAAATGCTCATTTAGTAATGTCTTAAGCAAAATGATGTATGTGTGTGTATGAACACACACACACACAATTCTGAGTTATCAGAGAGGCCTACAAGTGTGTCCGATTCTTCAGAGGCTGCCACAGTCCTGCCTCCTGGTATACATGTGTTTGCATAATCTCTTCCCTTGTGTGTGGGCGTGGCCTGTGATTTGCTTCTGACCAATAGAATATAGCAAAGGTGATGAGAGGTACATGATTGCATTATATAAGATTTCAACCTTGGTCTTGCCGGAGCCTCTCTCTTTCCTTCATGGCTTTAAAGAGACTCATGTGGTGAGGAACTGGGGTTGCCTCTAGGAGCTGAGTGTGACCTCCAGCTGAAAGCCAGCAAGAAGCATGTTCCCCAGGGATCAAAGTATAGGAAGCACTGCAGTGAAGCACCTTCAGCCTCTGGACATTGTGGGGTTTTTTAAGTTTTTTATTAGCTGAACAACAGTACTCTTATTTCAAGTCCCCACCAAGTTAATAAAAAAAAAAGAAGAAGACTCTAAGCCATTTATACAACCCTGACTCCAGTCCAGCCTGGCCCCATCCATCCAGTTGTGTATTAGTCCATCCATTAATCCATCCATCTATTCATACAGAGGGAAGATGACTTCAGTGTGAATTGTCTTCCAAGTTCCAAAGCAGGAATTCTTGATGATGCAGGATGAACAACAGAGCCTAGCCTCATTAATTGCGTATTATCTGCCTTACCCTAAATTTCCAAGACCAAACTAGACCTATTTTGAGGTCATATAAATCAATTCTGGACCAGCATTGCGTCACTCAGCAGCCATTTACTCTGTGGCTAAAGTTAACTCTAATACAGTTATATCGTCTGATTCATTCACTTAGAAGTAAATCCCTTTAAGAGCATAACATAGCACTTAAAATTATGAGTATGTGGTGTTGATTAAGAACTGCCTGCATTCAAATTTCAGCTATACCAGTTTCTAGGTTTGTTACCTTAAGTAAGTGACTTACCTAAGTGTCTGTGTCCTTATCTGTACAGTCAAGATAACCACAGTTCCTACCTGGTCAAATTGTTGGGAGATCTAAATGAGGAAATACGTAAAACATCTGGAGCTACCCCTAAAAAGAGTTTAATGGATGTAATATATAGTTATGGAAGAAGTTTCTTTTTCTCATTCCCCTAGTCTATGTGAGGCTGGATTGTCCCTTAAACACTCCAGGCCCTTTCAAGCTACTTCTTTTCCGTGGAGGTGCGGGGCTATCTGTTTGGTAAATGCTGGAGGAGCAAGTGTGTACTCTTCTTGATCCAGCGCCTCCCTCCCTCTTTTCTCTCGGGGATCTGGCTGTCCCCTGGAAGCGCCTTTTCTGTTCTAGTGCTTGATGCCATAGGCTTCACAAGGACAGCTGTGTTCCATTGGGGAAGATCAGCTATTTTCGAGCTCTGTGTTACAGGATAAGTTTACCTAATACTGAGTTTCAGTTTTAAGAACATTTGTGTGATTTTAATGAATGGTTGTAATGCATATTTTTTAATAGTTAGGAATGTATTTCAGGAAGAGAATACCAGTCAGAAGATGATTTTTGAGATGATACATGGGGAGAGATCATATTTTTTTATGTTCTACCATTTGTCAGTAAGATTTCAACAGCCTTAGTCTCAGAGAAATAAAGAACTTCATGATTCTCAGATAAGAAAAACTTGGTAAACAGCCTTCATGTGTACTCTAAAGATCCCATGTGATAATTTGCCCTGTATTAGTTTATGGCTAATATAAGAAACTAGACTATCCACATATATAATTAATGACTCTTCTCAGTAAACTGGAAATTAATTTGAAAAAAAGTTGCTAAATTTTGTCCAAACTTATTTATTACATACTAATATTTCAACTATTAAATTGTATAACTTTGATTATACTATTTTAAAGTGTTTCTTAAGTACTGTCATACACCACAACTGATTGTGTAAGTGGTATTCTTTTGAAAAGCAATTGATGATAGGTATCAAGTGTCTCCAAATATTTATATACTTTAACCAAATCTTCTATAATCTTCCCTAAAGAAGTAATCAGAAATAAATAGAATATTATTTCATCACATATAAGTTTATTAAAACAATTTGAAATTGTGAAAAATTGAAAGAAACTTCAATAGTTAATGATAGAGAAAAGCTTAATAATCTTTGCTATAGCCATAGCTTTTAGTGTGTAAGTATTCCAGTTAATGGCTAAAATTTCTAGCTAAATGGCAAGGATAAACAAATGTGTGATAATCTTAAGTCAAAAGCAAAGTTTCTAAATGTATGTGGACAGTATTATAGCAGCAATGTTGAAACAACATAAATACCAACCATAATAGCAACAATCTACACAGTGGAATTAAACTGGGAAGGAAACTCCAATACAAAGTAGGGATTATTTCAGGGTGGTGGTTTTCAGGCTGTTCCCCAAACTTCTCCCACTTTTGCTGTATTTTCTATTTTCTAAATAACTATTCTGTAATTGCTTTTTTTAAAAAGTTATTACCTTGTTATTAGGAAAACATTTTCTTATTTTAATTGTCTGTTTAAAAACTCATTAAAGAGTACATTCACTGGTCAAAATTTTGCTTAGAATTAGAACATAAATCGCTCTAATAAACTTTTTGTCCTTAGTTAGTGTGGATTACAGATCTCCACAGTACGTTTAGAATATTTAATGCAATGTCTTTGATTTAATTTTGAGATAAAGTATAGCAGGGTTTCCTTATGCACTCCTGTGTATCAGCAGGATCAAGATATGAATTCAAGTAGCTTGTTCAGGTGGTGTCAGGCAACGCTTCTCCTGCACTGCCCGGCTGTCCAGCACCAACACCCACCTCACAGCTAGCTGCATCTGCTGGTTTGCCCAGGCATTTGGACTCTGTTCACGGTTGGGGTTCAGATATGTACAAGGGGGTCTAGTGAGCTCATCGTGGAGGGGCACGAGCAGCCTGGGAGAAGGAATCCAGTACAATTCACTGGATCTGGAATGAAGCACTCAGTTGTGGACAGCTCCGTGTCCTGAGGAAGAAACAGCTGCTCATTAAGACAAAAAGAGTTGTAAGATCTGGGGCCCTTAAGCAACCTTGTGGTGGGATCGCCCTAAAATGTTCATAGATGGAAAAGTGGGGACCTTTCCCTACTGGCAAGGAGAAATGGGAACTTTGTCCATGTCCTACAGTAGGGTACATCATTTTACAGCCCAAGAAAGGGGTAGATGCAGCAGCAGGGCCAGATGGAATGTAGGCGGGCATCTGAGGCAGATTGTGCGGCGCAATGAGGGCGTGGTCGGAGCAGTCCCCCGCCCCTCACACAAGTGGGTGTGGCTTATGAATCTCCTGGGTGACAGGAGTGGTCAGCGGCAAAGCAGTGTTTCCTGAGGCTGCGGGAGCTTGTGCACAAGCGTGAGGACTGTATACCAGGGGCTTGATCAACAGGTTCCCAGAGTGAATTGAACACTCTGGGAACTCCAAAAAAAAAAAAAAAAGAGAGAGAGAGAGGGAAAGCAACCTCAGAAAAGAAAATGGCATGCTGCATTTATGCAGTTAGGAGATCATCCAACTAGCACACTGTGAATCTGACTTTTAATGTGATTTAATTAGGCTGGTTTGGTTTGAGGACATTCAGGTAACTTTTTTTCCTCTTTCATCTATCAAAATGCAAGTGAAGATGTATGTGTTACATCTATATGATGGTTTTGCAACATTATAGTTCAGTAATGCTCAATACATTTGCAATGACAATACATTAAAATAGTCTATTTGATATGCTGATACAAACCTGACCCAATACACTTGTTACAATTTGCATTTACGTTTTCAATAATGTTTTAAGAAAGATTTGATAATGTGATAATGCCCCTTGAAATAATTCACCATTCTCTTGGTTGTCAAAAAATGAAATAAATTTGGAATTACAGAACACATGTGAGCCCTGAATCAGAGCTGGAAGATACCTTAGAGATAATGCACTTCAACGCTCTCATCTTATATGCAATAGGTATGCAAAAGCTAGTGTAGAGAATTAATTAACTTGCCCAAATCACATAGCTAGTTAATAGCATGCCTGAAGTCATATAACTAGGCAGTGGCAGCAATCTTGAATCCATATCTCCACTACAAAGCACTGCCAACTCCAGTTTTGTTTCTACTCTCTGATAATTCAGAGAATTTTTCACTAAAAATGAAAAATGGAAATTGACCTGAGACTGTGGAAAACAATAGGCCAGTTAATACTTCACTGGATCAGTTATGTGAATGTAGTCTTAATCAATAAAAGGAGTGTATCACTGTGGTAGTCAACTTCTCTTGGAAGTATTTCTGTACAAATCAGGCCAGTAGGCAATTAGTAAATCTCATGAATTTCATTTCAGTTGCCCTTTGTTGTATTTTGAAAAATTAAAGTGCTCCTACTAAGAAATTACTTATTATTTGTATTCTCAGATTTTGATTGTAGGAAAGTGGTCCATACCTTTGTTGGGTCCCAGAATAGGCTGCCCCAAAATGTCCCTCAATGGCATATTGATTATTTTGAATTAAAGTTACTTAAGAAATGGCCGGTATAAGAGGGACACTCTGACCTTCCTGTCTCCCTGAAAGTAAGAAATCAGTCTCTCATGTGAAAGGTATACTCCCTGCATCTAGAGATGGAAGGACACCCTTATCACCAAATACAGGGAATTCAGGCCAAGAAGCCTATGTAAACAAACCTGGAAGATACCTTAGAGATAATGCACTTCAAGGCTCTCATCTTATACACAATAGATATGCAAAAGCCCATGTGGAGAATTAATTAACTTGCCCAAATCACATAGCTAATTAATAATGTGCCTGAAATCACATTATTTTATCTCCTTGCAGGCTTACATACATGGTTTGAGAATAGGATTCTGCCGTAGCTCCCTAGGTTTCTATCACAGTTTCAGGTTGTAAATAGAATATATGTCATATCTTCCACTTGCCTGTGCAAGGCCTCTCTCCATCCTTTTCCTCCCTACCCTCTGCCTAGGAGGCAGAGCTGTATGGCCAGAATCAGCAGAGCTCTCATACCTTCCAGCCTTCAGCCCGACTTGGCCAATGGCAAGCTTCGGAGAATGTTAAAGGACTGGTATTAGAGGAATGATGTCTTATGGCAGAGAAGCCCTGAGAGAGACCTTCAGTTGGCTCCTTGCTTCTGGAAGCCATCTAGTGTCACTCAGGAGACACTCTGGACCTGCCATGGTTATGTACCCCGATCCTTAGAAGCCTGAGCTCTGTGCTACTTCTGTGCTCACCACGGGGCAGGAGTCTGCTTTCTACTAAAGGGTCTGAATCAGGTGATAGTGTCCATGTAGAATTTCAAGACCGTGGTCAGCAGGTAGTTCTGCTTCTGTAACCCAGGATTCCAAAATGAAGTCGAGCTTTAATTACTCTACAGTTGAACAGAGGAAAAACACTAATCTTGTGTCTAAAAAAAGACCTCTAAACAAACTGGGATATTGCCTTCCTAAATTCAAGTGCAATGGAATCGCTTTACTTTACAGGAATAGCTGGAAACATCTTGTTGTAGCTGAGAAATGTTTTAAAGAATAATGCATATAGACCTATGCCTTACAATACTGTAGCCACTAGCCACATGCAGCTAATTAAATTAAATTAATTAAGAGTAAGTTTAATTAAAAATATAGTTCCTTGGTTGTACTTGTCACTTGGCTATTGGTGACTAAATTGGATAGCATAGATTATAGAATCTTTCCATCATTGCAGAAAATTCTATTACAGCACTATATAGTTGCCACTATGGAGACAGAATTATTCAAAACATATTTAGGGTCAAGAAATACATTTTGGGTCAGTTCTCTAAATATTCTGGAGCTTGTTCAAGTTAATAAAGCAAACAAAGAAATAACAGTAGGTGATATTTACTGCATACCAATAAAGTGCCAGGCCCTGTGCTAGGTTATTCTCATGGATTAGCTTATTTAATCCTCAAAAATCCATATTACTTGCATATTATTAGTATCCCACTACTAATATTTTTACAGCTAGTAACTGCCGCAGATAAAATTAGAATCCAGCTAATCTGACTCCAATGCCTGGGTCTTAACAGTCACACTCTGCTGCCTACCTAATAATTGAAGAAATACTGAATTATTTGGGACTTTTTTTTTTTTTCCTAAGAATGAGAAAGACCAAGTAATCATTATCAAGTAAAATAAGATATTATTCAATACCCTGCATGTATACAATATTTCTCAAAAAACTTTTAAAATGCCTTTATCATATGAACTGAATACCATTGTCAATGAAAAACATTAATCAATAGTCAATCTAAGAAAGAAATGGGAAATTTTATTTGAGCCAACCTGAGGATTATAACCCAGGAGATAGTCTCTCAGAGAGCTTTGAAAACTGTTCCGAAGAGGTAAAGGGGGAGGACAGTATATATGTGATTTTGGTGAAGGGGTACATGCAATCAAGCACATGTCTCAGTGAGAAGGTTGCTGCTGGCTATAGTTAATTGTTTAGTGCTCTTCTTTTGTTTTTTTGTTTTTTATTAATTGTTACTGGAGTATGGTTGCTTTACAATGTTGTGTTAGCCTCCACTGCACAACCAAATGAATCAGCCGTACACATACAGATATCCCCTCCCTTTTGGACTTCCCTCCCATTTTAGTGCTTTTCTAAGTACGGGAAGATGCAAGAAACAGGGTTCACAAAATCTTCTCCTGAAAATATTTAACTATCTGAGGACCTGTTCAGTCAGTTTTCCCAGACTTTTCCCTGATCTTCACTCTGAATTCCTTGTAGGGTATATTGTATATCAGCGACAGCAGTGACTAATGACTTGATTATTGTAGAACTGGACGGTAGGCAACATTCTCTATTTTGCAGTCCCTTTTCTTTGGTTCTTAATTTCCACTAAGGTTTGGGAGCATTTTGTGATCAATTTGTCCCATGGCACTAGGAATGCTCATTCCCAGGTCAGGTGAGGATTTTGTTGATAGTCTACTCAGTGTGCTATTACTGGACTAGGCCCTGTTAACAGTAACCAAAGCCTCTGGACCACCTATCTTTCTAGTCTGTTATGGTCCAGGATATGGTCCCCTCTTGTTGCTTCTTCCCACATCTAGAGTTAGTAACATGAATAAGGTCATAAGTAAGTATTTAAGCTAAGAACTTCCATTAGGTGTGGACCAGTATCTCCCCAGGTCCTCTGATCAGTCTGTTCTGCATGATTCGCTCTCTTTAAGGGAAATGATATATTGTCATTGTACATAAAGTTCACCAAAGATGACTACGTGTACAAGGCAAGTGGTGCATCATCATGACCCCTTACAGGAGTGAGAAAGGAATGTTATCTTCTAAGGAGTTTACATAGCTGGTGCCAGAAGAAGAAAAATTGAACTTTATGGTTGAGCAGGTATTTCTAACTGTGGAGAGGTCTCGTTAACACATAATGCAGATGCACAATGCACACCAGAGGGGAGGGAGGAGGCCAAAGGGCAGAGGAAAAGTGTTATGTTTAAATTTTTATTGTCTTGCCTTAAAGTGTGTATTTTTATTTCATCACCATTTGTTCCTTTTATGTTAAAAAAATCTAGAGTATATTCTATTTTATTCAAAAGAGATTGGTCATTGTTAAAAAAGTACTGTTAATTTTGGACAGAATTGGGGAATATGTTACTGATACAACATTCCTTCACAATCATCAGTAGGATGTTTATGTTGTTTTCTTTTCTCTTTTTCATAAATTAGCCACTCTTAAGACCATCTCAGTATTAAAAAGAGTAAGAAAATAAATTGGAATAACAGTTGATGATTTAGTTCCCCTAAATTATTTACTGAGTCAATCAAGGCCTTAATTAACATAAGGTTAAAGTGCATAAGGAAAAAATTATGCCTAGTATATTTGCAAAGCCATGATTAAGAAAAGAATATTTTACTGATGCGTTGCATTGTTAGCACATTACTAATTATATTCAAACACATGACTTGATCTTTAAAAAAATATTTTTTGTTATCTCATAAATTATGTCTTTGGAGCACTACAGTACCCCCTCTATTTACACAGTATTAGAACATATAGAGGAAAAGTAAATTCAGTTAATTTAATGTCTTATTATAGCAGCAGTTTATAGATTACACAACTAAAATTCATTTTATTTGCGTACTTACAAAGGTATCTTTAAAATAACGAAATATCTTTTGCCAGTAAAAGTGTCTTTTTGCAAACAGAAAACTCCTTCTTCATTTTTTTTCTTATTGGCAGCAGTTTAGTTTTGCATAAGTTAGTATTTCCTGCTGTGCTAAACATTAATTCAGAAAGGAAGATTGACAGCAACTTAAGTATTCAAAGACCAAGTTGCATAGATCAGACCAGATTAACTTCCTTACTTCCCAATATTTAAATAGGATATTTTTCTGATACCCTCAAGAGGTTTCTGGAGATTGCGATACATCATTGTGTCTTCTAATTGCTCAGCATGTTTCTTAACTTGTATGGAAAATGACAAGTGAGATTTTCCACAATATGCCTCTTCTACCATTGGAGGAAATTTATATTTTTCTAAAAAGCAGGACAATAGATCATCATTCACTGTTGTTTTGAAATTTGAAAATGGCCATATTTTCAAGTATTATTTATTAATTTATTTTAGGACATTAAAAGTAAGAAACATATTGACTTTTTTTCAGTCATGTTTCTAATTAGTATCTCTGTAATATCCATTTAGTTGACAAGTTATACACTGTGTAGGAAAGAATTAACTCACTGTGGCCTGGGTTGTACAAACCCTATACGTTCCAAATAAAGGTTTAGCCCTTGACCACCTCCTGGGACATAACTTCTAAAACCTTGGAGTATCTTGCTTAATAAGAGTGTTTTTGTTTACCTGGGGTCTTGGGCCACACCAGGTAGTCTATGCTACCAATGTAATTTAAGGTGGAGGTCTTGGGCCGTGCAGTGTCAGTTTGACTTCTGGAGGGACTGGAGACTGAGGAAAGAAAGCCAGGCAGGCAGGTGCTCTATGCCTACGTGAACAACCCCTAGTAAAACCCCTGCTCACCAGCCTTGGATGAGCCTCCGTGGTGGGCAACGCCCCATATGTGTCGTCACACGTATTTACTGGGGAGATTGAGTATTGTCCGCGTAACTCCACTGGGAGAATACAACTGGAAGCTTGTGCCTGTCTCACCTGGATGCTGCCTTATGCCCTTTCTCCTTTGCTAATTTCAGTCCGTTTCTGTTCACAGTAATATACTGTAGCTGGGAGTATATCAACTTTTCTGAGTTCTGTGAGTCCTTCTGGTGAATCATTAAACAGGAAGGTGGTCTTAGGGACCCACTGGACACACACAAACAGGTACATGCATACACACTTGTGTGTGTCTGTGTGTTTGAAAGAACTTTTAAGATCCTTCTACACTTCACCTCATAGAATCATAGAATTATTAACTTAGGGTCACGTGAAATGCAAAACCCACATATTGTCTCTTTCCCGATGACTCCCGAAGATTATCAGATAAAAATACTCTAGTATGAGATTTTCACGTTTTAAATATTGGATATGAATGGGGTATATTCTAAATTACAATGACATATCTTACACAAGATTGTAATGCACATCCATGAGAGACACCATGAAGTAGTTTATATGAATTACACTCACGTTAAGGAGATCAGCATGATGATTTGATCCTATAAAATTAAAACTGTTTATGAAACCCAGCTGGATCCTTCAGGGCCTTCCCCTGTACAAGCCCCTCTATGTCTCCTTCTTGTCTGGCCTTCCCCAAGTTCCAAAGAGCAGACTTAAGCAGTTAATGATTAGAACAGTAGAGTCACAGGACTCCTAGTTCCTCCTGAAGGGGTATAGATAACAATCTAACATATATCTTTGAGCTGTTCTGAAGAAACTAAGACCTCGCCCAGTCGAGGATGGTGACTACATGCTGACTATAAGCACATACAACCCGGACTGGTTGCAACCAGTCGGTGGATAATTAAGATTCCCGAAACATACTCTGTTACCTCACCAGCAGCCAGTCAGAAACGCGCCCATGAGCTGATCACAGATGCTAGGACTCACATCCCTTGATGTTGCCTTTAAAGGCCCTTGCCTGAAAACCATCAGGGAGTTTGGTGCCTTGCCGTAAATTTTGTACTTTCTTTCCCCACAACTCGGAGTCAGTAGATTGGCTTTGTTGTGGGTCAGGTGAGTGGACCCGAGTTCAGTTTGTTTGGTAACACTTATAATAACACGAACCATGAAACAAAACTCAATTGAGAGCCTAGACAAAAAATATTTGCAATATATGCAACAAAGAAAGGAAAGCTATAAAGAGGTCTTACTTAAAAAAGAAAAAAGTGGAAAAAAATTATGAGTAGACATTGCACAATGAATAAATGTTAATGGCCAATAAATGGTAGGAAAGTTGCTTAGATATAGCTCTAATTCTGAATCTTTAAAAATGTGGGGTTTTTTTCTAGGAAAGCAGATCGTTTGACAGTTTATTTTTCTTTAGATTTTTATTTTTTAGAGCAGTTTTAGGTTCAAAGTAATATTGAGCAGAAAGTACAAGAGATTTTCCGTGTACTATATCCCCTGCCACCATACATGCACGACTTACGCTGTCATCAACATCCCGCAACAAAGCAGTACATTTGTTACAATTGATGAACCTACAATGACATATCATAACCACCCAAAGTACATAGCTTACCTTGGTATATTCCTTAGTAAGTACATAGCTTACTCTATGAGTTGGACAAATGTATAATGACATGTACCCATCATTTTAATATCATACAGAGTATTTTCATTGCTGTATAAATCCTCTATAATCAGCCTATTCATCCCCTCCCTCACCCCCACCCTTAGCAACCACTGATCTTTTTACTCTCTCCATAGTTTTGCCTTTTCCAGAATGTCATATACTTGGAATCATACAGTATGTAACCTTTTCAGACTGGCTTCTTTCATTTAGTAATATGCATTAAAGATTCTCCATATCTTTTCATTGCTTGGTAGCTCATTTCTTTTTTATGCTGAATAATATTCCATTGTCTGGATGTACCACAGTTTATTTACTCATTCATCCACTGAAGGACATCTTGATTGCTTCCAGTTTTTTGGCATTTATGAGCAAAACTGCCATAAACATTCATGTGAGTGTTTTTGTGTGGACATAAGTTTTCAGATCCTTTGGGTAAACATCAAGGAACATGATTTCTGTGTCTTATGGTGAGAATATGCTTACTTTTGTAAGAAACCAGCAAACTGTCCCTCAAAGTGGTTGTACCATTTTGCATTCCCATCAGCAATGAATGAGATTTCCTGTTGCTCTACATCTTCATTAGCTGGTGTTGTCAGTCTTTTGAATTTTGGCCATTCTAATAGGTATGTAGTGGCATCTCAATGTTGTTTTAATTTGCATTTCCCTGATGACATATGATGTGAAGCATCTTTTCACATGGTGATTTGTCAGCTGTTTAGCTTCTTTGGGGAGTTATCTGCTGTGGTCTTCAGCTGATTTTTTAATTGGGTTATTTGTTTTCTTACTATTGAGTTTTAAAAGTTTTTTTTTTTTAATATTTTGGGTAACTGTCCTTTATCAGATGTGTCTTTTGCAAATATTTTCTTTCAGCCTGTGGCTTGTTTTCTCATTCTCTTGACATTGTCTTTCACAGAGCAGAAGTTTTAAATTTTAATAAAGTCTACCTTATCAATTGTTTCTTTCATGGAACATACCTTTATAGTTGTATATATACAACTAATGGCTAAAAAGCCATTGCTATACCCAAGTCATCTAAGTTTTCTCCTATGTTATCGTCTAGGAGTATTATAGTTTTGCGTTTCATATTTAGGTCTATGATGCATTTTTAGTTAATTTTTGTGAAGGTTATTAGTTTTGTGTCCAGATTCATTTTTTTCCATGTGGGTGTTTCAGCACCATTTGTTGAAAAGACTGTCTTTGCTTCATTGTTTTGCCTTTTCTCCTTTGTCAAAGATCAGTTGACCACATATATGTGGGTGTATTCCTGGGCTCTCTATTCTGTTCTATTTGTCTATTATTTTGCCAATACTACACTGTCTTTCTTAGTGTAGGTTTGTAGTAAGTCTTTAAGTTGTGTAGTGTCAGTCTTCTAATTTTGTTCTTCTCCTTCAATATTGTGTTGGTTATTCTGAATCTTTTGTCTCTCCATATAAACTTTAGAATCATTTTGTCAATATGCACAAAATAACTTGCTGGAATTTTGTCTGAGATTGCATTGAATCTATAGATCAAAGTGGGAAGGAAGGACTGATATCTTGACATATTGAGTCTTCCTTTCCATAAACAGGAATATCTCTCCATTTATTTAGTTATTTTTTGATTTTGTTCATCAGTGTTTTGTAGTTTTTCTCATGTAAACCTTGTATATATTTTTTTGGAAAAATACTTAGATAAACTGCATTTTTGGATGCTAAGGTAAATGGCATTGTGTTTAATATCAAGCTCTATTTGTTCATTGCTAGAATACAGGAAAGTGATTGACTTTGTATGTTAAACTTATATCCTGCAATTTTGCTATAGTTGCTTATTAGTTCCAGGAGGTTTGTGTGTGTGTGTGTGTGTGTCATACTTTTTGTCATTCCAGGAGTTTTTCATCATTCTTTTGCCATCCCCCCCAGTTGTTAACTCTCAGAATTGTCCACATTGAGCCTGCAGTTATTTGTCAGTTACAGTTTAGATCATCCTACCCTGGCATTGGTTCCTATAGTGATTTCTACTCATGAATCTCTGCTCTGGTGAGCTGTGATTCCCTATATTTGCCTGTTTGTCTCTCCAACCTTATGAATCCTAGAAGAGTTGTTGATTTTTTAGTCTGTTCAGCTTTTTACTGGTTATTGTGGCAGTTTCTAAGTTCCTTACATGTGGAAGAGGAAACCAGAAGTTCAAAGTTTTTTTTTTTTTCAATCATAGAATACAACCTATTGTATAGTCACATTTATACAAAGAAAAATATGCCGGTGTACATGCATGTATATATGCACATAAATACATAGAAAACCAGTTTGAACAGAATCATATCACATAGTTAAAATAATTATACCTGGAAAGGTCAAAAACAAAAGGATGGGAGTTGTGGCCCTGCCATGTAGGCCGGGATAGGGAGTAAAAGTATTTTGACATTTTACTTTATATATTCCTTTACTATTTAGATATATTACAATAAACTTCATTTTTGCATTTTAAAAATTTTCAATTTGAATACAGTTTGTAATTTAAATGTCTATTTCATGATAGCCTTGATAGACCAACTTGAAATAGCGCTTAAAGAATGTGATAATAATTTTCTATCACCTGCAGGTGAGAAAACAAATTCCAGACAAATGCAGATACAGATACAGAGTTAGTATTGATCTAAGAATAAGATTTCTACATAAGGTCTCTCACCTAAAATTCAGTTCTCTGTTTCATGTATTCTATTGATTATCAGCAGGATATAATGTTCCTAACCTCAAGAAGACTGCTGTTCTATGATTGGTAGATGTTTTTGTGCTTTCTTAAATTTTATGAAGCACAAATTGCAGCGCATGGCACAAATCTTGATAATATAAGACTCAGACATGCCTTCTATTATATTGTGAGCCTTCAACTCCTGTTGTACTATTTAAATACTTCTGCATCAGGACCCTCTACCCCCGTTACACATATATACACAACGATGCATCTTATCTTGTGAACTAGAAAATTGAAGTTTACAATTTAGATCTTTGTAATTTGCTGAAACTCATATAACAATTACTGTAAAGCTAAAATTATCACTGGTATGCTTGACTCTCAATCCAGTACTTTTTCTAGTACAAACATTGTAGTTCTAAAGTGCTAGAGAGGTCTTCATGGGTTGGCACTAAACATTTAGTGCTGGTGAGGCACTGATTAGTCTCACTTCTAAAAATAAGTATTCGCTTAAAAGAAAAAAAAATCTACAATTGAGATGCCTTTTAGCTATACTGTCAGTCCTTTTGGAAAACTTCCATGATACATCAAAATGGAAGAAGATAATACTTATTACAACATTTACTACATACCAGACACAGTTCTCAGTGCCTGGCATTTCTTAAGTAATTTAATCCTCACAACAAACCTGTAAGGTAAGCAACCTTCTTATCATTCCCCTTTTACACATGAGGAAGGTGAAGCAATGAGCCCTCAAATGGCTTGCCTAAGGTACCAGTGGAAGTAGTGACCAAGCCGAGATGCGAACCTAAGCAGCGTGATTTGCGTGACCTTGTTCTTAACCCTTATTCACTCTGCCTTTTGGAGAGTAGAAATCTCTCTGAACTCCCTATGTGTTTGACTAAACTCTGTTTTATGGCATCACAATAAAGAAGTAATTGCTTAACGCAGTGCTAGTCACATAGTAGGAACTCAATTTTTAAAGCTCATTATGTTATTTTGGTTTTTTTTGGTTTTGTTTTTTCCTTTTTTCTATTGAAGTATGGCTGATGTATAGTATTGTATAAGTTTACAGGTGTGCAATATAGTGATTCTCAATTTTTAAAGGTTATACTCCATTTATAGTCATTATAAAATATTGGCTATATACCCTGTGCTGTACAATATGACCCTGTGGCTTATTTTAGACATAATAGCTTGTACCTCTTAGTTCCCTACCCCTATATTGTCCCTGCCGCCTTCCCTCTCCCCACTGGTGACCTCTCTTATCATATTCTTTTGAACTTGCTCCTGTTTGCAGTCTTAGCTTCCCTATGAGACAGCAGACCCCATAAAGGTGGGATCACATGTCTTATTTTTCTTTGGATCTCCTACTGGGTCCAGAATTGTGCTTTACCTGAAGTAGGTGCTTTTTAAACATTTGTTAAATGAAGAACGAGTAAATTAATGAATTAAAGATGAAATAAATTGCCATATAACTCAATAAATAAATGAAGGAAAGACTTTCTCAGAGAACATACTTGGTTCAATATTAGAAGACAATATCTTAAGATATCACTAAAGATTTCCTTTGAGAAAATAGTGTCATTGAATGTTTTCATTCCTGCTAAGTGTGCACGTACGTGTGTGTATGTATCTTAAAGGAACTCGGGATGCTCGATCTGAGCTCAGTGTGGCTGTGGCTGCTTCAAGATTATTACACTCAGGAGAGGTTAGACTAATTTCCCCCGAATTTAAATGTGGATGCCTCCTTTAGGTACTGTAAGTGAGGTTAATGAAACGTTACCGTTCAATCCTAGTTGGCACCATTTATATGCTAATTATTAAGCAAAGACAGTCTAAAAAACAAATATGCAACTCTACTCAAGTCACTTTTAAAAAACATTGTCCTTATGGCCACTGCTATTTCTTAACTCATCTAGAATGGCTTCTTTGATCCAGTTATTCCCTATGTAATTTTTCTCAATTTAGATTACATTGGAAAAGAAATTAGGTTGTTGTACGTTCTCCTTCTCTGACTTTGTACCATTCACTCCAGAATACCCTACGTTTTGTATGACACACTAAAACAGAGGGAAATACCTGTTGCATAATGTTCTCAGAATTTGCACGTAAATAATATTAAATAAACAAACACTGCAGTTTGAGACTTTATGATAATTGTAATCATGTTATGATCATGATCATTCTACTTTTTAGCAGGTGTTTTTATTTCAGTTAACATTTTTAGGTACCTGTGAAAAGCATAATACCAAATATACTGTAAATACCTCTTGAAAGAGATATGCTATTGAATCATTGTTATTATTGGTTTTTACTTTTGACGTATTTTTTCTCATTAAGCAGTGTTTTGTTTTATAGTGTCTGTGTTGAAAGCCACTGAAATGGAATCATTGAACACAGTGCAGTCACAGGCAGGAACAGAATGTCACTCTGGTTAAGAAAGACCTGTTTCATCTGGAGTTTTTGCTTAAAAGTTGTTTTTAACCTGTCCATGTGAGCAAGAGACTGTTGATTTCAAGGCAGAGATTAATTCCTTTCTAAAACTTGCCTCTTTTCTTTAGTCAGAAAACTTAGAAGTGAGCTTTGTCATTTCTTGTCCATAGCAGTTGGAATAGATTTTTTTTCCCCTTAAAATGCTAGGCCCATTGATAACCTGATAACACAAGCTTCCTCCTATTTATTCATTCACTCAGCATTCCTTTATTAAGCAGTGGCCGTGTGACTGGTTCCTAAGCAGAGCTCTACTTTAACGTGACTAATAGCCTTGCCAACAGAGGGTAAGGGTGAATTCCTCCAGGAAGGGACTCTTGTATTAAATGTTCCCTATGGAAATGTATTGAATATTTAATATATTTTATCTATTTTTTCAATAGCTAATTCATGCCTAGAACACAATTTAAAAGGTACACATAGATGCAACTTTCAAAAGTAAATCTACCTCCCACTCCTATCTTTGGGCCATCCTTTCTCTTCCCTGTATACAAACACAGCTGCCAGTATGATGGGTGGGCTGTATGTAGAAGAATTTGGTTGTAGAAGGGCGTTTCTGAGGTAAGGGCAAGGGGAGCAAGGATACATGTAAAAATACAGGGCCATGAAAAGCGAAGATTTGAGGAATTATGGAAAAATATTTCAGAAAATCTGGGGCATAAAAAGTGGTTTATTGGGGAAGAGGAAAGAAAAGCTGGTACAAGAGCATGCTAGAGGCAAAGAGCTGTAGTCTGCTTTTGAAGTCAAAGCACTTTCTCTTTTTCAATATTTTAAACATTCATCATCACACATATATTAATATAATGGCCACTGAATATAATAAGATTTAACCTACATTTATTGAATACCTAGTAATACTAGGCATGGATATGAAAACGTAAGCAATATATGGACTCTGCCTTTCAGGCATTCTCTACCAGTTGAGGTAAACAAATAAATTTATGACACCATTTGAGGAGAAATAATTAAAAACAAAATCTCCTCCCAACCCAGGAAACCTCTCCACAAAGGCAGAAGAGAAAGAAAACAGTTTTATTATTGAATAAACAGGAAAGCAGAATGTGATTCCCATCACAGGAAATCCACTAAGAAATTGCAAAGACAGAAAGGAATCTCACCCTTGTATATAATCAGGCAGATAGATAGAGCCCATCACATGCATGTTCCCAAGATAAACAATACATAGTCCTCACTGAGAGGACTTAACAGCAGTACTTTTCACATACAATTCATCCTAAATTTACTGGGTAATTGGGATGATCTTCTGTGCTATCCAGAGGAAAATAAGTTCTCATATCTTTATGACAGGTGGTAGTTTTGCGACTTAGAGCAAGGCTCCTACCCTCCCAGGGCTGCTATCTTCCTTGCTGATTACATTTTAAGGACTCAGTTCCAAGGTCCTTGAGGAAGACTCTTGTAGGCCATAAACTTGGCAAGAGGCTTATTTAGCAGTTAAAAGCATTTACATACATGTCAAAGAGAGATAAAACTTTCAGCGATAAGTTTTCTAAAGTGAATGTTCTAAGAAAGGGAGAGAATGGAAGTCTCTTCCCTTATTTTCAACAAAGAGAATTATTTTTTTTTCTTTTTCAGTTTGTATTTACCATTAGGAGCCCTCCCTTTAGTACTACAATATAGTGACTCCACGAATTTCTAACTCCATTGCTATATTCACCTTTCTCTGGACAAGTTGTCACCCACTAAATAACTAGCAAGTCCATAGCAAAAGACAACGTGAAGCAATTGTCAGAGTCTGATCAAATAACAAAATTAATAAATTTCAAAAAAATCCATACATTGTTTGTCTGGAGTAATAATCTTTGACCATATCATACAAATGGTAAATGGTTAAATCAAATTCTTAATTAGCAACACACAACTTTTTTTTAGTCATACATAAATTTTACAAATATTTGTGATGTCTTTATACTTGTATTTTCAAATGAATTACTAGTAGTTCAAATGAATAACTGGTAGTACCTTATAAAGTCTTACCCAATCTAAGCCTAAAGGATAGCTTAACACTGGAGCGTGATAATCTAAATTCTTAATTAAGAGTTTTCCTTGTGAGGCCCAGTATATTTCTGGCCCTGAATTCCAGTCAGTCACATAAGTACCATCACTTTTGTGCAACAATTTAGACCCTTTAGTATTTGTTCATCTTCCCATGATTGTTCCTAGATGTGAAACACAAAGACACTTGTGACCATCATCTAGGATTAAAGTCTTATTATGAGGCACTCATTGAAAGGTACAGATTGAAAGTCCAGTGTTTAATGTATATGGCTTTAATTGTTTCTGAAAACAAACACACCCTATGGGCCACTTTTTTTTTTTTGCACTGGGTCTAAATTAATAGTCACACAGTTATAATAGGCAACTATTATAAAATCTACATGGCTAACAGGCATTCACCTTTGTTTACCTATCAATATTGGGATTAAAGATAGCTAGCATCTCAAAGTTAATCAAGTGACATTAGAATTGTCTTTTCAGAATCTATATATAAGTGCCAAATTTCTGTTTGTCTATTATTAGTGTTTTCTTTTTTGTTCTTCATCCTTTAATCATACCAGTGAATAAAAAGTTTTTGTGTCAGATTTAGAGCTTGAGTACCTGGATGCATATTAGTTACCTTTACTTTCTTATTATCAACAATTACTAATGAAGATAATCCATTTTTACTCTATTGGTAGTCAGATATTTTAACTTATAAATCCAGACCCTGTTTATACTGGAAGTACAATTTAGAACTGATTGGAAATGAGACTCTGGGAACCATTTCTAGGAGTTCCGAAAGAAAAAGTAATGTAACAAATGATACGTTTGTTTTCTAGTAAAATGTGATTCTTAAAGTAACTGAAACAACTCTACTGTGAATAAGACAGCAATGCATCTATGAGAACAGTAATAAGTTTGCTAGAATACCTACATTCAGCAACGTTCAGTACCAATATCAATCACTCTGGAAAACTAAAATTTCCTTTGTGGGAACCACAATCTAGTCATCTTAAGATGCTCCCATGGGGAGCGTGACTTCATCCAGTTTTTTGTTCATTTGTTTTTCGTATTGAGAGCAACACTTGAAAGCGTCTCTCCCAGTATGATGACAGCCTGTCTTTTCCTTGCTGTACAACATTTCTATGTAGACGAAATCTGGTCAGTAGGAGTGGCTGACTTCTTCCAGGTCCTTCTAGATCATTATGGCTTTATGTCTCAGCGTTTCTAAGGAAAGAAACCCTGTTAAGTATTGGACATAATCATGACAGAATTCAATGAAATCACATACAGAATGTTGTATCAGACCAAAATTTACGGTCTTGCCACACATAAATTTAAAGAAAAAGATTCTGTGTTTGCTGGTAGGAACCGCTCTCATTTTTGACAAGGCTAGTGGTAAAGCTGAAGACCATCTTGACATAGGGTTTCAGAACCTTAGCTAATGAGTTTTATACAGTTTGATTTACTCACTCAATTTTCTAGAGCACTAAGGACTTTAGGAATCTGTAAATATTTGCATAATTACTTGCTAAAAATAAAATTACTTCCTCTGTCTGATTTAAATGCTCTGGTAACCCAAAAGTAGAAATTATATTTATTGTGAGTCTTTACCATCACCTGAAAAAAAAATTTTTTTGAAGAAGGAAAGATTTTAGGCCTCGTACACACCATAACTAGACAAAATCTCTTAACCTTTCACAAATATTGGTTTTATGAAGCCCAGCTGCCACCTGGCTTTTGGAAGAGTTGGTCAGGAAGAACGTTCTGTGCTTATCTTGGGAGTAGCCTGTAAAGAATTCTGTTGATGAATAGCACATTTAAAAAATATATTTGTAATAATTGTATCCCTTTGGTGTGCTTTGTAAGAGTCTAGTGTCTTTAAAATCCCTGTTTTATTCAGCTGATTCTGTTGATGACACAGAACAGAACAAGCAATTGGAGACTGTGGTATAGGAATTATTTTGTTAGGTAATATCCATAGTCCAGTCAAATTTCTTTAAGTCCTTTTTATAATCCATCTTCTTTTGTTTAGCATATTTTTTTAAGTGAACAAATATTTCTTATTGTATCAAAAAGGGAGATTCTAAGTTTGGAATTTGCCATGTTTTAACAGCAACTTTTGCAGCTCTGTCAGCAAAATGAATCACTGATATCTGAGCAGGCAGTTGTAAAGTCTCTACCAAATCAGCTATCACTTTTCCATGAGATATTCTTAGTACCCACAGAAGTAAAAAATCCTCCATTTTAAAAAAATTGCTTTGTTGTATGACAGATGCCAAACATATTTATTAGTAGTAGATATAGTCTATATATTCATTTAAAATCCAGAACCAAGAAATGCAGCTCTAGTAACTGCTGTCAACTTGACCTGCTTGAGCAGACCTATTCCTGTAGTCTGGATGGAGTGTCCGTGGAACTCCCTTCAGAGGTTGGCCAGAAGGGATTATCCCCTTCAGTGAAGCGCTCTAACGGAGCAGCCAACACAGCTGTCTTTAATCTTTTTGCTTCTTTGTCTAGATCTACGTTGTGCCCAGCTGAGTAGCTGCTGCTAAAATTTGAGTAATGGTCCCTCCCTGCCTTCCTATCACCTTTTTCCTTAATGTGCGCTTTGATATTTGGCAAGACAGCCAAGATACACCTGGTTAGGGCCAAAGGGCAATTTTGATCTGCCCTTGGATCCATGCCAGTAATTTCTGAGAAAATCTCAACGAACTACTGATTAAATCAACCAGGGGCTCGCCTCTCTTCTGGACACACCACTGCAACTTCTCCCAGCTGACCTTTAGCATAAGGCTTCAGTATTGCCGTCAGCAGCCCCTTGTAGGTCTTACTGACCTTAGACCTTTCAGAGTTGTGGGGAGTGCCAGATGGTTGGCTCTCCTTGCCCACTATACCCTTTAGTGTGGTCATCTTCTGGACCCTGATGTATTTGCTCCATCTAAGGAGCAAAGTCTGCTGTTTGCAAAAGTCCATGCAGTACCAGTGAACACCTCCAGCTGCGGGACTTTAAACTAATAACACGCTGCTGAGTATTTCTGCAGCTTTCTGGAGTCACAGGGAAAAGACTTTAAATGAATAACAGCAGCTGCTGAGAAAGACACATCAATTACCCAGGAATCGTGGGTAGTTTCTCAGTGGTGTCAGCTTTGCTGGCAATCCAAATAGGAAGGGCTGACTTCCCTTACAATAGGAAGGGCTGATTTTCCTTTATATAAGAAAAATGTAAATTATGTGGCACTTTGGTTTCCCTTCCTGTGTTGACATTTATCAGCTTAACACCCTTGTGTGTTTGCCTTTTTTCCAAGTTGCCTCTATATGGAAGCACAGTCTTTTATCCAAGTTCTCAATTATTCCCAGGTCAGGTCGCTTGATCGTGTCTGCTTTCATAGCTACATAATGTGTGGAAGAGAAGGTACCCATGGGAAGGTGAATCTGGCCTAAGACATGAATGGACACAGGGCTAGGCCACAAGACGGGCAAACCTGCGTCCTCAAACAGGACAAGTAATGTGTTACTGGTTAAAGAGGTTTTACCTTTGTTCCTTTTTGTAGGGAAATTTACCAACTAAACAAACTACCCATCACATCCCCTCCCAGAGAGTCAATCTGAGTCAGGGAGAGATAAAGAGACACACGAGAAGCAGAGGGAGTGGGGAAAGAAAAGAAAGCAGGAGAGTTCTGTGAAAGAAAAAGTGCCCAGGGAAAGCCACCCCCAAATATGCCTCAACGGCATATTAATTATTTTGAAGGTTACTTAAGTGTCTACTGAAGAAAACCGCACAACCTAAAAGTTGCAAGTTAAGTTTTATTCAGGGATCTTACTAAGGACTATAGCCTGGGACACAGCCTCTCAGATAGCTCTGAGAAACTGCTTAGAAGAGCCAGGGAGGAGCCAGGATATATAGGAGTTTTTGCTGGGGGGAAAGAAAAAACATGTAGTTGAACATCAAAAGATTAGGGCTAATCACAAAAAACAGACATCTCGAGTTAATGATTTTAGTGTATTTCTATGTATGGGAAGATGCAAGAATCTGAGCTCACTGAAAGTATTCCTTAGACTTGCATCTTAACTAACTAAGACCAGTATACAAAACACAGAATGTTTCCTGTTTTCCTCCATCCTGCACTCTCCTCAGGGTGCACTGTCTGGGGGCAGCTGTAGTGGCTGATGTCTTGATGGTGGGCAACATTTGTTGTTTACTGGAATGGTAGGCAACATTCTCTGTCCACATAAGAAACAACCCATGCAAGAGGTGAAACCAAGCAGGACCCTGTGGGGCTCCTGGGCACGAAGGCCTTTCTGTCCCCCGTTTCTTGTTTGTAGGGAACAGACTCCAGCCTCCATGACCTTCCTGGGTTCCAAAGGGCAGGTCTGAACAGTTGCCAGTTGGGGAAGAGAGGGGGTGCAGAGACAAGGGAGGAGGAGCCAAGAAACCACCTGAGGCCAGATTAAAGGAACCAGAGAAGCTCATCAAGACTAGGAGACCACCTGAGAGGAGATTAAAGGAGTGCAGGCCCTGCACACATGCTAATCTTATCAGCAGCCTCACCCTAAACCATTGCTATAAAAACTCCATCAATTTCTCTTGGGTTGGGACACACAGTTTTCGAGGGCAGGAGCCCACTGTGTCCCCCTTTGCCTGGCAAAACAATAAAGTTATTCTTTTTTAGTTCACCCAAAACTCTGTCTCTGAGATTCCATTTGGCAGTGGTGCACAGAGGTTGAGTTTTCAGCATCAGAGGGACATTGTGACTTTCCTCTTTGTCTTCTCCCTGAAAGCAGGAAATAAATGTCTCATGTAGAAGGTACATTCCCTGCTT
The DNA here is from genome assembly GCF_965194825.1 of Balaenoptera physalus. NCBI lineage: Eukaryota > Metazoa > Chordata > Mammalia > Artiodactyla > Balaenopteridae > Balaenoptera > Balaenoptera physalus. The sequence continues at coordinate 143,602,773 of NC_138884.1, read as the reverse complement.
CTGGAAGTAGCAGGGCACACTTATCACCAAAGATAAGGGATTTGGGGCCAAGAATCCTGTATGTGTAAACAAACCACGTTACTTCTTTAATATCCCAAGCCCAAACTCTGTTTAGATTCTTCACTAATTAAGCACCCAAAGCCTAAGTTTCTTTGTCCTGTTGCTGGGGAGGAAGAAATTTTTCTCTACCCTTCTAGGTTCTTCTGGCTGGTCTAAGAATTAAATTGACATGAGATAGATTAGCAGGAGAAAATCAAACAAAATAACACGTACACATGGGAAAGACCCAGGAAAACTGAGCAACTCTCCAAAATGGCTGAAGCCCTCACCTTAAAAGGATGTTGGGGGTAGTGGTTTGGAACTTCAAAAGGGAGAAAGGCAATTTACATGGAGATGGAAAAGCAAATATTTGGTGATGATGGCAGGAGCCATTAAAGAAAAGGAACAAAGGTACATGTAGCAAGAGGGAAGATAGGGGTAGTCATTACAGTGAGTATAAACATGATGCAAATTCTCCCGAGTCACAAGACAGAGACTCCCTGCTTTTTGTGTCTATCCCTGATGCGACCTTTAAAACAAGAAAAGGCATTGGTCTCTCTGGAATAAAAGGAAGCTCCTAGGAGTGGGAGGTGATGGGAGCCCTAGCAGAAATGGGTAAGAGCTGCCACCCGTAAGTCTCATCTCATCTCCTGTCCAGGGTCAGTGGATGTGAGGTTCGTAAAGTACGGCATCAGTCACAAACAGGTATCCACAAAGACCACAGTCCTCACACATCCACACTCATACACACAGGCACATACACATCCCAGCAGTGAGATGAGATGAACAGAACACTGGAGGTCAGAGAGGTGAGGGAAGGCAAATTTTAAGTTCCTTATTTAGGGGAAGACCGGTGTTAAAAGAAACTGAAGGATTTATAAGTTCTTAGTTTCTCCCAGGGAATAATTTTGTTCTCAGTGATCTATAAAGAATCAAGAAGCTTCCTTCAAGTCCTGCCGCTTTCCACCTGATGACTGCACATTTATTCTCTGTGTTTGCAGTGATCTCGTCCTTCTCCCATGGAATCTCTAGATTCCTGATTGGAAACTCTGCTTGCATCTTTTACTTAAAACAAGGATGCCAGCCCAGAACAGTGCCACAGCAAATGCCATGCTCCAACCACTAGACTCTGATAAGTGTAGTAGAAATAACCTTTTCCTTTCTCCTGTCCATTTGCACTAGTCAGGAACAAGTTGGTATATAGGAAGAATCAGCACAACTCAGCCTCCAAAAAGATATCAAGAAAACACGCAGAGCCCAGAGCAATGCTGGGATCAATAGGAGTGGGGGCAGGAAGGTGCTCCCCCAACCCTCTTTCAGCTTCAGAAGCTAAGGTAGATGCATTCAGAACTTTTCTTAGTGGTAGAGTGTCATGACTGGTGTAGATTGCCACTGACTAATTAAATGAGATAGTAGATTAACACAATGGAATTTGAATGACAATCTGAATAATTTGAAAGTTAAAAAATAAGTTTATAATTATATCAGTCGTTGCTGAGTACTGGTGTGGCTTTCAGAGATTGGTCTATCTAATACACACAATACTGTTTTATACTTAATTAGCAAAGTATATGCAATACAAAATATCAAGAGATCTGATAAAATATAAGCATGCATGATTTTTGACCATTTTCCTCTTGATATTTGGCCCAAATAAAAGTATATTGTATTTCTATATACAAATCTATTTTTAGAAATACATATCAGAATGAATCAAAATGTAAATTGATGTGTTAAGTATTAATAAATAATTATATTTGGTTGAGGAAGCACTTTAGAATTTCACTCTTTGAGAATATACGTCTGGTAGTTTGACAGAATCTTTTAATTTTCTATTGGAGGAAAATTTTTACTGTTAGAACATGTATCTCCCTTTACAAAATGCCAAACTTTTACAAAATTTGTATGAAATTATTTTTCTTTTTTATTCCACCAGAATTTCATTCTCATCTGACAGGTTTTACAATAGATAATTTTACAGTTATAGAAAGAAAGGTAGAATTTTAATTTGATAAAGTATAAACTTGTTTCAAATCAATTCCGATGAAGCATTTATTCTTCATAAGAGTTGAAATTAGTTTTTATTGTAGTTTTATTTTAACCATATCTTAAATTTTGGCTTTCTGCTCTTCAATTCTGGAATATCTCCTAAATCTGTGATTCCATGATCGCAAGCCTAGACTGGCACCCATCATTATCTCCTATGGTAAAGATTTATGTTCTGATTTTTTAAAATTATAAGTTGTGAAATACACCTCATGAGAGGCAATTCTAGTTGCATACTCAATAGCCATTTTCTCCCTTTTCCATTGAACCACATTTTTCTGTGTGTGTGTGTGTGCGTGTGTGTGTGTGTCTGTGTGTGCATGTATATTGGCAGCAGTGTGCTTTAGCCCAGTAAAGAGATAATAAAAGGTTACATGGCAGGAAAAGAGGCATATGTAACAATATAATGACTAGATCTTAAAGCAAACATTTTACCATGAGATAATAGGTCTTAGAAAAAATATCCAACCAAATGAGGACAACAGAGCATAAATGGATCTTTGATGGCGCAGTGAAGCTACTGAAAGACTTCCACAATGGCACCTACCTTCAGACTCTGTTAAGTAATCAATGATTTTTTTATTGTTTCAGTTATTGTTAGTCAGATACTCTGAGTCTAGCCAATGAAAGAGCTCTTAACTGATTCAGATGCAATATATCCACACTCATTTCTATAAGTGAATTATGGGAAATAGTTTATCAACCTGAAAAGCAATTTCACATGATCTATGTTTTTCCTACTTATAGATATAACTAGGGGCTCTATTATCTTGAACTAATGCAAAGTGTGTTTTATTAAAGTAATTTTAAAGTAGTCACAGACAATGAAAGTCTTAGATTTTTGTCAGACTTTGAATCTGCATTTTTAATAATGCCACATTTTTACTGTTTCTAATTGGCACATGTTCTTGTATCCACTCAAGAGCAGTTTTCAAAAAACGTGGGGTGGAGGATAGAATTATTCTCTAGGTCAGAATAAAATCTTACCTAGAAATATGGACCATTATATAATACATAAAAGCAGAGCTGCTTTGATGGAAGATAGAAAGGGATATAGTAACATTTTCATGTCAGATTTTTTCATTTTCCCTTGTGAAGAACAGTTTGAAAACCATGTCCTACAACATTCTACTTTAACTGTATTTACCCATCTAACTTCTGTTCTTCCTCTAAAATCCAATTCAAGCTTGTTCTCCAGTTGTAGGTGAAGTTTTATAGTACAGCATGTTACATGAAAAGCAAACAAGTTTCAGCTCCCTTTGTCATATATTTACCTTATGGAGAAATATGGCAAATATAGTATGATATTGCTTGGAGCCTGACTGACTTCTCAACTATCCATCCTCTCTTGCCCTTGCTTTTTATAATTGCACATAATTCTTACTTGTCACATGATGGCTTTAATTTTTTATATAATGAACCAATGCAAATATATTAGAACACCTTTCACCTTTAGTGAATATCATCTAAAAAAATTCATCTACAAACTCTGAGTATCTAATGATTCTTTAGGGATCACTCTTGGACCCTCAGCTTTCAGGCTAGTCCACCTTATTGGCCTCCTGTCTGGTCTCCTACTTCTCCATTTCGCTTCAGGTACTTGCAGAAATTTGAGTCTGCCTTGAACCTCAGCCTAACTGACTGGTGATCAATATCCCTTCACTAGTTATTATCATTTCCTTCTTTAAGATTAATTCTTGATTCTCTTTAGCAATGCTCATTTGAAATCCTTGAGACCACTGTTTGGCCAACAAAATGTTCTTGTAGAATTAAAATTATAGTGGGTATGTAGTGGTATATCATTGTGGTTTTAATTCACACTTTTTCTGATGACTAGAGTTCTTTTTTATGTGCTTATGGTCATTCGTATATTTTATATTGTGAAGTGTCTTTAAAATTTGCCCATTTTACAAAAGTTGTTTGTTATTGTTGAGTTATAAAATTTCTTTATATATGCCAGATACAAGTCACTACTCAGATATTTACTTTTCTATATATATTTCCAATTTGTGGCCTATCTTTTTATTTTTTTTAAGTGCATTTGTTTGTTTGTTTGTTTAAACATCTTTATTGGAGTATAATTGCTTTACAATGCTGTGTTAGTTTCTGCTTTATAACAAAGTGAATCAGCTATACATATACATAAATCCCCATATCTCCTCCCTCTTGCATCTCCCTCCCTCCAACTCTCCCTATCCCACCCCTCTAGGTGGTCACAAAGCACCAAGCTGATCTCCTTGTGCTATGCGGCTGCTTCCCACTAGCTATCTAGTTTACATTTGGTAGTATATATTAGTCCATGCTACTCTCTCACTTCGCTCCAGCTTAGCCTTCCCCCTCCCAGTGTCCTCAAGTCCAAGATTTTTTTAAAAATAAAGTACACTGTACACACTTTTTCCTTTTCTGATTCATACTTTTTTTGGGTCCTAAGATCCTTTGTCTAACCCAAGGTTAAAAAGATTTTCTCGTATATTTCTCATTTTCTTCTAGAAATTTTATAGTTTTAGCTCTTAGGTTTGGGTATATGATTTATTTTGAGAATTTTTTGTATAGGTAATGTAAGTACTGAGGATAATTTATTTTGATATGAATATCCAATTGTCACAACATTGTTTAAATAACTAACTCTTCCGGTTAAATATTCTTGGCATCATTGTCAAAAAATCAATTGACCATAAATGTATGGGTCTATTTCTGGATTCACTATTTCATTCAGTTAATTTATATGTCTATCCTTACAGCATGTATGAGTTTGTTAGGGCTGCTGTAACGAAGTATCACAAATTGTGTGACCTAAACAACAGAAATTTGTTGTTTCACAGTTCTAGAGACTAGAAGTCCAAGATTGGTAGCACCATGCTCCCTGAAGGTGCTAGGAAACGATTTACTCCAGGCCTCTCTCCTAGCTTCTAGCAGTTTTTTGGCTTGTGGAAGGATAATTCTAATCTTCAAATGGCATTCTTCCTGTATGCATATCTGTGCCCCCAATGCTTCCTTTTTATAAGAACACCAGTCATATTGGACTGAGACCTACTGTAATAACCTCATTTTACCTTTCTAAGAACTCTAAATAAGGTCACATTCTGAGGTACCAGGGGTTAGGACTCCAACATAACTTTATGGGGAGGGGGGAGGGACACAAATCAACTCATAATGTACCACTTAAACAGTTTTAATTACTGTAGCTTTATAGTAAGTTTTGAAGTCAGGTAAAATAATATTTCCAAATGCATCCTTTAAAAAGTAGTGATTCTAATTTTTCCCATTTATATATAACATAAAAGTTCAATAGGAGTCCTACCAAAAATTCAGGACAGTGGTCCACCCTTGAGATATACAACTGTAAGTTATTATCATATTGATGATATGGAAACCATGAAATGAATGAGATCACTAAGGAAATTAGTATAGATAATGTAGGGGAGCAAAATTCGCCACCCCAAAATGTCTACTTAGCATGCATATTATTTTGAACTGAAAACAAGAAAGAAGGAAAGAAACTTTGACCTTCCCCCTTATCTGCCTAAAGAATTTAGGTAGAGGGCCTATTACAGGAATAGAGCTATTACCATAGATAACTATAATACGAACTAGGTGTGTAGACAGAAGGAACCTAACAAAGTCTGTTAAAATTCCTCTCGGTGTCTCATTGTCTCTGCATGGCCCAGCAAACATTTGTGCACCAAATATTTGCTTTTCCGTCTCCATATCAGTTGCCTTTCTCCCCTTTGAAGTTCCAAACCACCACCCACAACATCCTCTTAAGGTGAGGGTATTGGCCATTTTGGCTTTGGTAAGTGTAGTTTGGTGACTTAGATATTCTGATTGGACAAGGTCAAATAGAAAATAGACAATGCAAAAAAAGGCTCAAAATATATGGAACTCCTTTGAGAATTTGTGCTAAAAAGAGGAGGAAAAAAAGAGAAAAATGGTAAAGAAACATCAAGAAACTGATTTTTAGAGAGAAATAATATCTAGTTTTGAGGCTCATGGGAAAGATGATAAAACTGATGCCACATGTGAGAGAGGAGAGAATTTCTGGAGCAATATTCTTGAATTGATGAAAAGAGGTGCAATAAAATGCACAAATGGACGATTGGCCCTTGCTAGGGGCAGAGATAATTTATACTAAGAGACAAATTATGTAGACAAGACCAAGGAGATATGTAGGTACAGTGGTGAGAAATCAAGAATGTTTGTTTCTATTACCTAATTGACAACAAAAGCAAGGTTATCAGCTGAGAATTAGGAAAAGGAAGGATGTTTTCTAGGTTTAAATAAGGAAGAAAACTATGATAATTAAACAGGAGAATAAGAACATCAGTAGATTTAGGAAAGATATTATAACTGTTCAGTTTAGTGATGACTGAGGTAAAATAAAAGCAAACAACATGGTTTTATGTTTTTCTCCAGTCATATCCAGCTAAGCAAGTGCAGACACGTAATGGATAAAGCTTTGACATAATCAGAGCAGTACTTTAGCCAAAAAAGTTTTATTAAGTAAGATAACCAGAAGAATTGAAGACTTGTTTGAGGCAATGATTGTAGTGGCTGACCATGAAATTTAAGCTAGATAAGAAGGAAAGCTAAGAAATGAGGTATGTAGGGACACAGAAAAAGTAATAGAATCAGTGGATTGTGGGATCTCAAAATCAATGGAATTGGGAAACTAGATAAAGTGAACTGTTAGCATACTTGCTCCTCCTACACTTTATTGAATCTTCCTTTCTATTTCTACCTTATTTTAAATAAGTATTATGTTTGTTGTGTGCTTCTTCCATTTCTATAATTTTATTTCTATAGCATTTCCATTTTAAACCATAAAATTTGGTACTGCAATTTATATTTTCTTATATTTTCCAGTAAATTTAATGTTTAGTTTTTCTCACTTGTGTAGAAAATGTCTTGAGAACAGAGAATATGCCTCTATTTCACTGTTGAAAAATTAATTTCAATTTAACTCAACACAAACTCACACACGTGTGACAATTCACTAGATGAATTCACACTCAGGTTTTATTGGTTTACAAGACAATAACTCAGTTTTCTTTTAAGAAGCTTGATACTATTCTTAACGAAGAGAGAACATATCATGAGGAAAGAATAGTCCAGAAATTATTAGTTAATTTTAAAGAATATGTTGAATTGCCTGAGGCATGCAGAATGAGGGTATTGAATATATAGGAGAGGTATGATAAGCTATTTTTCAAGGACCCTGAAGACTTGGGAAAGGATGAAGTCACATTACTTTCAACATTCCTCTTTTAATTGGTAGATAAAGGAATATTTGGGTGTAAATGAAATAAGATTTTCTTTTATGGGTCTAATAGATTGAGTGTGAACCTGCCAGATAACTTCAATGTTCTCTGTAAAATAAAAGATGATTTCAACCTCTAAGAAAAGAGTTAGCTGAAAAGGATAATGTTTTAAGGAGAATGGAGAAACTTTTAAATAGGTAATATGGAGAATGGATAGATGACTGAATCAGAAAGCATAACTAGATATCTGGGTAGAGTGAAAAGCACACTCTAGGTTTGTGTTCATGGACTTATATTGGCTCCAGTCTAGCAGGTGTGTGAGTTAATATCCAAGTAGCATTCTGCAGGCCAGGTGGAGTAATAGTGTAAAGGGGGTATTTAGGATGTACTTGGTGGGTGAGTAAAAAGGATAATGGAACGAGAGAATTGAGAATATTAGCAAGAAAGGACAAAGTGGAGCACTCTGGAGATGGATATAAAAGTGAAGGTCAAAATAGAAATGGAGTTTGATAAGAAGAAAGAACAAGGGAATAAAGTTCTCAGTTGATAGAAAACAAGAAAGTAGAGGCAGCATCTGGAAGAGGAAATGAGGAAAGTAGACGATTGCTGTTAGAGTGGAAATTTTGATTTTAAGCTCTTATAAAAGGACTCATTGTGAAGGTGATAAAATTTAATATGTTGCCAGGTCCGAGGAAATTAGCAGTAAAATTCACTTATAAGCATATTGTTGAATACCAGTTTATGTTCATTGGTTGATCGTAAGCTAATGTTCAACAGACTGATATTTAAAGTTAAGTGGCTAATGCTCCAAAACGTAAATTCAATTTCTAGTAACTCTAGATACATAACTATCTGAGGTTCAAGTTTGCTTTCCATTCTTTTGCTCATATTTTCTATAGTTTCTTATCGATATCCTGTAAGCACTAGTCTCTCTGAAATGCAATGGCATGAATTTTGCTTTTATTTGTTATACTTTCATGTTACCACACTTACTGACCGTAAAATGGCAAAAGCCCACTCTAAAACTTTCAAGACATCTAATCCTCTGAAATAAAATAATAAATTTAATAATTCAGGTTATATACATGTGAATAAAAATGTCACTCGTGGAGTTCTTAAGATGTTCTTAAGAACTTAAGAAAGTTCTTAAGTTCTTAAGAAAAAAAAAACTATGGGAAATGGACACCTTAATTTTATTATATCTAACATAAATTTCTAATAATAAAATTAAAAAGTGATAACCTTTTTTATTGTTTTCACTTATCTTTAGATAAAGTCTTCAATTTTAACATTTATATTTGTAAGTGTGCTGGGTTGTCAGTTTTGCTGAACTAAAAAGTGTTGATTTGCCCCCAACTTTTTCTACTCAGTGTATGAAATTGCTTTCATTTTAAATTACTGATATTCAATCAGAAGAGGCTAACAGTAGGGACACAGTGCTTGGTGAGTTCACGTAACTTCAGTCACCTTTCATCCAAAGAGACACTATATTTAAAAGAATAAAAAGAGACTTTCAAAAATATTAGATTGGTTTTGTTGGGGAGGAGCAAATTTCCCCCTTATTCCTCTTGAATTCTTTTGGCTAGTCTAACTGAATTGACACATGATAGATTAACAGGAGAAAAAAAAAATTAATTTGTACATATGGGGATCTCATAGAAATAGGACCTAAGAAGTAACCAAAGCAGGCAGCTTTAATACTTTATAGACAAAGAAACAATAAATTTGTGAGGAATTGACAGGGCAAAGAAATTTAGGCTTTGAGTGCTTAATTGGTAAAGAATCCAAACAGAGTTTGGGCTTGAGGTAGTAAATTAGTAAAGTAATATGGTTTGTTTATATGGCCTTTTAGGCCCTGAATTCCTTATCTCTGGTGATAAGGATGTCTGTCCACCTCTTGGTACAGGGAGGGTACCTTTCATATTGGCGATTATGGGAGATTATGGGATCAGGGAGACAGAGTAGAGGGTCAGAGTGTGCTTTTTGCACCAGTTGTTTTTTAAGTAACTTTAATTCAAAGTAATTAATTAATATGCCACTTTGTCATATTTTATGGTGGCCTGCCCCGAGCTCCAACAGTTCAAAAATATTAGACTAATTTTTGCTAGGTTTTGATCATACAGATGAACCTAATGGCATAATATGTTGATTGCTAATAAAGTCATTTAATATTCTACACATCTGCATATTTATCAGTTCTAAGTGCAGCCTTGCAATCAGCAATATCCCCATGATAACTCTCCCGTGGTGCTTGGCAAGATAATATAATGCCTGATGAGCAGTGAGGCACTCTTGAGCCAAGAGGTAGTCAGCTTTCAATTTTGGTACAAAGGAAATGAGCTCACTCTGCTGCCCTAGGCCTCAGAGTCAGCACGGAGTGGGGCACCCCCTGAGCAAGGAAAACCCAAGCAAGTCTAATCGTTTAAAAGAGATCTGCAACCTTTCCAAAATATTTTAAAAAGATGAAACAGATTGTTATGCACCCATTAGTAATATATACTTAGGATTAAGTATCCCTTTTCAGTGAAATAGTCTTGTAATTTAAAAAGTAGAGTCCTTATGAGGTGTCGTATGCATAGTAAAGCATTGTAATAAACAGTTATCCCCAAAGAACTGCAGCTCACAGATCATTCTTGGTGCATGACGATGCTTTGAGGAGGGTGTACATTCCTCACTGTCATCAACACTGATGGAGTTACACTTGTGTGCATATTTTACTCTTTATAATGCAATGTGCTGGAATAAGACCCTGCTATATTTGCTTTCCTATTACTAAGCCAAGAACTCAAAAGCAAAGTACTTTGGGGAAAGTTGAAGAACAGTATGTGTATCCCTAACCATACTTTGTTGTAACTGCCTTTCTAATTACGTTCCCTCAGGATATGGAAGAAGTGCAACTTGTTCACCTTCTATCACACCTAGATTGGGACCTGGTATATTTTAGATAGCTAAATCGTTACCAAACTCTGTTACCCAACTCAGGTTCAGATGCTCATTGCTCAAAAACCAATAATTGAGAGGCAAGTGTCTGTAGAAAGGAGAGATAATTTAATCAGAAAAGCGAGCAATCTGGGGAGAAGGTGGAATCATGTCCTGAAACCAACTCCGAAGATTCTGCTGCACCATGACAGTTTTTAAAGGGAGAAAAAGGCGGTGGGAGAGAGAATCTCAGTGAATCATCGAGGCAGGAGGTTGGGTTCTGCATCATTCTCCATTGCATGCAGACTGGCTGACTGTCTTCTCATATGTTATCTTGCCCACGTGATCTGTCTACAGGATTGCTAAAGGGGCTGTTGAGGGTGGAGAGCTAGTCATTTTTTAACTACTTAAATCCTCATTCTTACTTCTTTTTATCTAGGAAAAGAATCAACAGGTTAGGCAAGGCATGGTGTGCACTCAGCAGAGAATAGGTCAGGAGTTAGTTTCAATTGCTTAGTGATCTCATTCCTATAATTGGGTTCTTTTAAGTTTAGAGGGGAACAGAAATGGACAAACAGGAAAGGGGCAAAGGATCTGCTTTCATATGTATTTCTTCTTCATACCCAGTTTGAGCCCCTAAAACCCTTGGAATTTCCTAAGTGGTAGGAGTAATAAGTGTGTCTCTTGATATTCATAACAAATCCTTTGCAAGCACACCTGAGCTTATTTTAATGAGGTGGCTATGGGAAAGTACCTAAGGGTGGGGCCTGGTTGCCAAGGGAAAGAACCATGTGACGATGGTTGGAACTTTCAGCATTCTCTGGGGCTATTTAATAAAGCCTACATTAAAAAAAAAAAAAAGACCAAGTTCAGAGATCTTGCAGGTTGATGAACACGTGGAGATTTGGGGAGAGTGGTGCACCCCTTCCCACATACTTTGCCTTAAGCATCTCTTCCATCTGGCTGTTCCTGAGTTGTATCTTTTTTTATAGTAGACCAGTTGTCTAGTAAGTAAACTGTTTCTCTGAGTTCTGTGAGCCACTCTAGAAAATTTATTGAACCCAAGGAGGGGGTCCTGGGAACCTCTGATTTATAGCCAGTCAATCAGAGGCACAGATGACAACCTGGACTTGGCATTAATGTTTGAGTGAGGGGCTACAGTCTGCTGGGGCTGAGGCTTTGCCCTCTGGGATCTGACAGTATCTCCAGGTAGTGTCAAAATTGAGTTACATCTGTGGGACACCCAATCGGTGTCCTTGAGAGCTGGAGAATAGCTTGGTGTGGGAAAACCCCCCACATGTCTGGTGTCAGAAGTATGAGTGTGGTAGTAGTGTGAGAGTAAAAGCAGAGACACTGAGGAAGAGTGAGTCTTTTCCAGCACATTGGACACACACACAGATATAGGTGGATGTAGACATAGATGTAGACATGGATGTAGACGTAGACATAGACAGATATTTAACTAAAATGTTTTTGTTTGCTGACAGCCATTTTAGATTCATTTATATATTAAATATGTGACTTCCTTAGTTATTAAAAAATTAATTAAATGTTTTTAAAGTTGTTTCCAGTCTTTTCTCCCAATTTTTATATTTCCCAATTTTTTCTAACAGTTGAAAGATTGTATAGCATATATGTCCTTATAAATCAATACTTTCAACTCAAACACTATGTTTCTAATTGAGTAAGCATCAAAAATAATGAACAAAAATTTTTAAACTTATCCTCCCACTCTCAGGTTTGGGAGTTCAAATTTCAACAAAAAACAAAACAAAAATGAACTTTCTAATATTTAGGGTACACCATAGCACATTATGAAATTGATATTTTTTTAGGATATAGAACATGAACTTATTTTTGTCATAAGATTTCATCACACTCCACTATTCTAGCTACTAACGGACTGTCTTTTGAGCAGTTTCTAGACTCAGCCTCACCCCAAACTACATAGCACATTCAGATCTGATATATCACAGAGAATAATGTTTTTACCTCAGTAACCATCAGTACTACCCCAATACAGACTTGCTGTGTGCAAAATCTGCTTTCCTCTGCTGGCCCAAACTGATTGTACCAGGCCTAAGGATCGAATATAAAGAAGTCAATTCATAAGCCATTTTAATTGCTTAAAATTGCAGTAAATTTTACCTACATAGGATTGAGCTTGTCGACCATTTTCTCTCTTAAGAATATGATTTGGGAAAAATGAAAAGAATCTGAAAGTTGGTGAGGGTGAAGAGAGTCCATGCAGAAACCCAAATAATGAGAAGGCCAAACCATGAGTACAATGAATATACAAGTACCAAAAAGGCTATTACTTCGTACGAAGTTCTAGAAACAGCTACTCAGTTGAGTGTGAGGAATTTGGCTAAAAGAGTCAGAAGGGTTGAAGTAGAATAAAGTAATCATCAAGCCATGAACCATGTAGAAGCAAAGCTTGGGAGTTAAGATCCGCAGACACTGAACAATGGAATGTTGTGCCAGTTATCAATTTATTGCCTCTTAGTTCATCCTTGATTATTTAATAATGGAAGCTGACCCTGTAATTTTTGGTCAGCTGGCACATTGTTAAGCTTTGTCAGTAGAGGGCACTGAAAGAGGAAGAGGTTTCTTTTTCTAATGTGCCTCTTTTACCAGGCTCCTCTGAGGTCGGGGAGATGGCATTTCCAACACCAGGCATCTGCATACATAGAGGGCAGCTGCTTCCCCCATACATCCTCAGGCATCTTCACATCAGAATGATGCCACTCAGATGGCTTTCTATCGAGGACCAAGTTATGGCACCTCTCCATGGGTAGCTTCCTTGGTATCTCAGAGGACAGAGTTTTGCCAGCATAGAACCCTGGAAAACTTCTCCACCATCCACTGATCGCTCGCTGCCCCTTCTCCAGTGAGGTCTTTATCTCAGCCCTGGGTGGGGGCAGGGCACTCTTGCTGGGGTGCTCTATCTCAGCCCTGGGGTTAGTGGCTACTCCTTATATATGCTGTTTCTATTCTTTTTTTATTGTTCCTTTTACCTCTTAATTATCAAACTCCCATTACTCCAATCTCCTGTTAAAGTTAATAATTAATTACATTAAACTTTCCCTGTCCAAATTCCTGTATACTTTGCTCCCTGTAGGTGTCTAGCTGATACAGACAGCAACAAAATAGCTTCATTGAATGTCCTCCATAAAGCCTGCTTATAGGATAAAATTTGATCCATCCAGGAGATTCTTATGTATTTATTAATACTCTTATAATTCCAGAAAAGAACATATGGTTCATACACCTTATGAAATCATATTATTACTTATTCACATCTTTCAAAAGTCAGGGGTGGGGAGCTAGAAAGTATCCAGAATGAAATTGGAGTGAAAGAGAACTTTCAAACACTCTCACTTTGTTTTATTAAAAAATAATTTTTTTATCATGGATTTTCTTGTATCATCGGTGATTGAGAAATCCTACTTACAACCCAAGATCTTCAAACTTCTCTTCTAATTTAACTGGAAGTGTATCCAGTTCTTTTCTCATTTCTGAGTAGTTGCTACCATGTCAAAATTGGTTGGGTCAATGAGGGTCCTTCCTTCCAATGTTGAGGCTGGATATTTGCAACTTCCTAGAGGGTAAACACAAATATCTACATTCAACCCCCTCTTCTGGAAAGCAAGGGTTTGTGATAACTGGATGGATGATGGTGTACAACGACAGTCGGCTACTCTTTGCTAAAACAAAGCCGAAGCCAGACCTCTTCTAGTCCTTTAATTATGGGGATATTCTGTGGATGGTCCTTATTTTTACAACATCCAAACGGGAATTTGTTTATTCCTATGCACTTGCATTTCTTTGTTTGAGATTTCAATTCAGTTCCAAAATTCTTATGTTTATCTACAATACATCACTTAGACTTTCCCAGTCTGCCCCTGACTTTGGAGTGTGAACTTCATTATTTTGTCCCATGCCTGGAGTATTACCGCAGTTGCCCTCTTTTCGTCTTCAACTATGACTAATTTCTCCAGCAGAAAGAATGAGAAAAGATCTGGGTTGTGTTTATATCCACTATTATAAATTGTTCCTACTTATTCATTTACACTTTTCTGATCTTTACATCTGAGTTCGTCAGCACCTGACCGATGGCTGACATAGTCCTTGTGTAACATGTACACAGCTGCTCTGATTGTTGACCTGTAATCTTACAGTATAATCCCAGTCAGCATGCACCTCGGCTTAAATACATTCCATGGCAGTGACTCACGTCTGCAGAGATGTCAGTTCACACAACTCTGGGTCCAGGAACAGGCTCTGGTACCACACTGCATGTTCACATTTTAAAATGTCCCATTCCTGATTATGTCATATTCTCACTACAATTCGAAATCCTTTTCTTTGGTCCCTGACAATATAATTATTGAAAAGAGTACCAAGTTATTCATTGCAACTAGCCTTCACCAGCAGTTCTAAAACCTGAAGGATAATAAGTATGTAGTTTGATAGTAAGTATTTGGAAGGAGAATAAGTATTTGGTTTGAATGGTGGAGTCATTCAGAGCTTTGAATTAATCTAACCAGTCCTGATATTGACATCTTCTCGTTATCTCCAAATCATCACAATTTTCAAATAAATTCAAGGTTCGTGGAAGTTGGATATAACAGCTAATTTTCACTTTAACACTTACAGCAAGATAGTTTTAGGTGTCCACATTTAGTGCTGTACATAGTTTTAATTTTCTAGCGGGTGTAAACAATCTCTGTCAATTATCCCCAAATTTGCAACTCCAACTTCAGAATATTTTCTGCACTATCTTTTTGACTTTCTCATGTTATTCAAGAACCATCTTTTCATGTTATTCAAGAATGATTTTTAAACAGGGATACTGGTGAATACAACACCTTTGGTCCCCAAAGTTGGATAACAGCTGATGAAAATTGTTTCTGAACCAACTATTACCAGCGCGGGAGGTTTATTCTGTGGATTCGTTTCTGCTATTCTGTGGATTCGTTTCTGCATAGATTTCCATTAATGGCTAAAACAATTTAAATGGAATTTCATTTGTATTTAGTTTCTCAAAGAATATTAACCCATTCATCACACCAACAACATTCCTCAAAAATCTCTCTCCTTCCCAATTCGCATATCTTCTGTAGTTATTCCAAGCCTCTCACTTGCCAGATCCTTACGTTCTTTTGTTTATAGCCTCATCTGGCTTTTCTTTGTCTTCTCTTAACTATTTTCCATATTTATTTAGCAACTAGGCTAAAAATTTTCCCATGGACAGAATTTGGTAGGAAAGATGTAAATGTTCATACACTGATATTTTTGCCCTGTTGCAAAATAATCCACCATTATTTTGAGTAGCCTGCTTTTTTTTATTGTGGTAAAATATGGTAACTGCTTTTTATCACTGAATGTAATGATTGAAGAGTCACACATGAAAACCCATTCTGAAAAGGAGTTGCGTGTTAAAAATGCCAACATATGAAGTAAATATTTTTACGGTCTATACCATTGAAATACCTTCCATGACACCATCAAATTTTAAATTCATATTTTTCTTGGTGTTCTTTATAAGTCAGGATTCCCATTCATTGAGAAATGCAATATGGGAATTTCCACTAATCCAAATATGAAACAGCTAGACTGAGAATATATCCAGTGTCATAGGGCACTTGTTTTATATTAATTTGCACCTTTCCAGGGAAAATAATGGAATCATAGCTTATAAGATTTCTGTCTTACCTTTGAGCTACTCTTAGTTTTTCCAATGAAATAAAACCATAAAATTAAACTGAATCTATCTAAAGATTTTTGTTATGGACTGAGTGTTTGTGTCCCCCCAGTTGTCATATGTTAAAGCCCTGTTCCCCAGTGTGATAGTATTTGGAGGTAAGGCCTTTGGAAGTAAATAGGATTGGGTGAGATTGTGAAAGTGGGAACCTCATAATAGTATTAGGATCCTTCAAAGAAGAGAAAGAGAGACCAGAGCTCTCTCCCTCCACCATACAAGGACAAAGTGAGAAAGTAGGGTATGTAAGAAGCATGTTCTCACCAGGAAACTTAATCGTGAACTTAGCAGCCTCCAGAACCATGAGAAATAAATGTCTGTTGTTTAAGCCACCTCATCTGTGGTATTTTGCTATAGCAGCCCAAACTGATTAAGACAATATTCTTTGTTGCTTACACTAGTCATAGTTGGCAGGAGTGGTTTAGTTTTGTTCAACTTTTGATATTTAACAACATAATTATCTTTTAATTTGGGGAGATTTAAGAGTGCTCTCTGATTCCAAAATATACAATTTTATACTTAAAGAGTGGTCTTTCAACACTCTAATTCCACTTCTAATGCACATTATAACAAAGTAAGATTCAGTTTTGTTGCATTAAATATATACACACTTATTGTGTTATACATGTATATCCATAAATACCACATAATATATAATATTATATATTATATTTATATATAATATATATTGGGCTGGCCAAAAAGTTCGTTTGGGATTTTCTGTAACATCTTAGGGAAAAACCCGAATGAACTTTTTGGCCAACCCAATACTATATAATTATTATTAATATATTATATATTATGTGATATTTATGGATATACATGTATTATACAATAAATATGTATATATATGTACTTATTGTACATATATGGATATTTATGTTACTTGAGAATAAGGAGTTAAGTGAGTGTTTCTATAAGACTAGGTTAGTAATTATCCTTAAAGGTTTAGAGTAAATTAAAGAAAAAAAGGAACTGAGGCCATCTTGGGAGAGCATTTCTAGAAGGGAAGAGGGGTTATTTGATTCTCACTCTCCAACTAGAGCTTTTGGCACACATGGTTGCTGCAGTTCACTGGGATCTGGGGAGCTATTTTTCATTCTTAGCCAGGAGAATTCTGAGAAATGGTTGGAAAATATTTTCTCTCTCTACTCGCAACTATGTATAGCTGATATCATAAAATGATATTTTACTCCTGTGAATAATCACTTAGCTTTACTGACTGTCTACAGCCTATAGTATTAATGAGTAAAGATGGAAATATGCACAATTAGCTAAAATAGTTAAGACCTGCAAAAAGTATATAGGGAAGTAGAATTTATGATAACTTACTTAAAATCTAAGAGTCTGTTGGAAATACTAGAATTGATGTACTTAAAAATTTTTCGCTTCACTTTTATTGAGCTAAGTGTTTGATAATTAACTCTAAGTAAAATACTACTCCAGCAGTATGAGAGTGGTCCACTTCCATGAATGATACAGTTGCTGCTACTTTGCAGTTGGATCAAGTCTACCTTATCTGTAACCAGAAGGGATAGATTTATAATCTTGAAATTTTCTTTGAAGTATCTTTTTTGTCATATATTTTTCATTGTGAAAGAGTAATACCGTCAAATCAGAGCTAGAAAAGAAACGTTAGCCATTCATTTCCACATTAAAATTTCAGTCATATTGACTGTCCTAATTTTCCATATGCTAGCTGCTTTAAATTTTGTGTATTCATAACGTGGGAAACTTCTAATGAAGTATTTATAATCGGTGAGAGATTGAAATAAATCAAAGCACTTCATATTTAGAGCAACTACTCTATGTGACAGTTCTGCATAGGGTATATAGAATTTAATGAGGTGCATGACATTTGACAGTTGTTCATGAAGCAAAAAATTGTTAGAGTGCGTGTTAAACTTAGGTCCTTGTACTCCACTCTTCTTAAGTAATTAGACCTGTGGAAAAGAACCTTACAGAACAGTCAAAGGCTGTGCATACTGTACTGTAAAAGCCAGAAATTCATTGTTTGATTGTGTCAGAAAACATTGTTTCCCCGTTAAGTGAGCTGGCTAACATATTTTTTAAAATCTATTAGGGATAAGAACAATAAAGTTTCTTATTTTGGTTTACAGTGAAAAAAGTCAGAGAGCGTTAATTTTGATTTCTTATTTTTATATAACTTTTTTTTTTTGAATTTTAATATATACTTATTTATTTATTTTGGCTGCGTCGGGTCTTAGTTGCGGCACGCAGGATCTTTTAGTTGCGGCATGTGAACTCTTATTTGCGGCATGCATGTGGGATCTAGTTCCCCAGGAGGGATCAAATCCAGGCCCCATGCATTGGGAGTGAGGAGTCTTACCCACTGGACCACTAGGGAAGTCCCTATATAACATATTGATTCTCATGTACTCAACCCATCATTGTAAACATGTTACTGCATATTGAATGGTTTGTTTGTTTGTTTGTTTTTTAAAACTACCTTTCAAGGTGATTACTATTCCACTGTTAATGATTTGAAACAGGGAGCATTGTCCCCCTGAAGAAGATGGTAAATTAATGAACCTGATGCAAACAATTCGGTTCCAAAAGATGATGCTTTAAATTATACCTTCTGGCTAAAAGAAGTTAAAAATTTTGGAAGAGCAAACTTGACCGAAATGCAATCTTAACAATTTGTGAGAAAAGAAGTAATTTTGTCCCCTACCACACTTCGTTCCACTATGACAGAATTGATTTGATAAAAATAAAATCTAATTTTGTCCCAGATTTAAAAGTTTCCAAGTCCCCCAAGTGATTCCCAAAACCCTGATGAAATTTTTACTTGTCTTTAGACAGAAGAGAACAAAAAGGACAATGTCACAAGTTGTGCATGAAACTGATTATGTTCACTTCATCAAACTACTCTGTCTTGATATTTTCCACTTTTATTATTTTAAAATGGCTTTTTGGTTCTGAAATAATGGAGTAATAAAGGTGTTGTTATTTCCTAATTTTACTTGTAAAACTACAAAACTGATAGTCTTATGGGTCACTTTCATCTTCTTTTCGTTCTATTTTTTTCTTTGCTCTTCTTTCTCTTACTTTCTTTTCTTTTATGTTATCTATCTGTGAATTCAAATTGATGTAGTAACTGGCTAGTCAATGAAGTTAAAAATCCCCGACATGATATTCAAGGCCCTGTTTTTCCAGATCCATCTTTCATAATCTCTAAACAAATGCATACTATTCAGCCATATCCAATTCTTACTCTTCTATGCCTTTGCATTTGCTATTGTTTCTTCTGAAGAGGCTTTCCTCCTGGCTCCTTCACATGCATTTAAATTTTTTACAAAGGTGTAAATCATACTTCAAGACCCTAACATCTCAAACACATTTAAACGTCCTTCCTCTCTACTCTCTTGGAATAGCCTGTGATTGCACATATGCGTTGCATTTTTATTTTTTTGCATTGCAATACTTCTGTGATTGCACTTGCCACATTGCATTATAATTTTTTAATGTGCTTGGCTTTCATAACATGATCTTCCTGAGAACTGGAACCATGCCTAATTCATTCTTGTATTTCCATTTCCTGGGATATAATGTATGCAACAGTCATTTAATTACAATTTCATGCATGAATTCCTGATTAAATGAATGAATGAATGAATAAATGACTCATCATAGCTACCACTAGCGCTGACAAAATTACCATGAATGTAGCTTATTTGCTAATTGTACAAAGATGGGATTTAAATGTTTACATTATTTGGTCCAGAGATTTTCAACCCTGTCTGTGCTTCATCACTTGTGGAGCTTTATGAAATCTGTGTTTGGTCCTCAGTCTTAGCCTGATCTGTTGTTTTGGGGTGGGTTCTGGTAATTATATATTTGTTCCTTAGTTTTAATTTTTACTCATGATTCTCTGTGCAGTCAGATTGAGAACAAGGTGGATCAATAATTTCGAAGGCAAGTCTCACAGTGTAATTGGCTCAATATTAAAAACTTAGAAAATACAAATAAAAGTACAGCAATAGTGCCTGACTTGAAGTCTTTCAATACATTTTGATTAATTGTAAAGTGACAATTTGACAGTAACTCATACTTGCTTTGCATGTAATTTTATTTCAGTTAAATCATATCTGCAAAACTTAGTCTCAGACAGAATTTAGGATATTTGCCAACATTGAGGACATGATTAAATACCTCCCTGACCTAGTAAGGGACAAGATGACTGGTGCATATGATGGGGTTGGGGTCTACAACTACAAATAAATTCTGTTTTGATGTTTGTTCTACAGGATCTGTAGAGTGATTTAGTGAAGTTATGATATCTTCCAGTAAAATAAGATTTAGTTGTAATGATATGTACAGTATAGAGTTTCATAAAACCTTCTCTCATAAAATGCCTGAATAACTTTCCAAGTGGTAAGAAAGAAGAAAAAAAAATAAGACTTTATGACAAAAATTATAAAGGAGGTTCTGCTTTGAAGGCCTGCCTATACCGGAACACCAATAGCATGCATCAAAGTAGAAACAATCTTGATGAAGCTGCCTATCTAATATTACTGTTCTTTCCTCTTACTTGATTTGTGGCATAGCATCCATACAGATGTGGGTTTCCCAACATCATTTTCGACATGATTATAGGCTTTTGTGTCTTGGCTCTAAATCATTATGGATAGTTACTGGACAACTCACAGAACAGATTATTTTACACATAAAGTTTTTTATGATTTTAATTTATATTTTAGCCCTTAAAATGATATACTCAAATATCAAACATATGTTAAAACGAAGATACAATAATTAACATGCATTTTATCGGTAAATAGAAATGCTATGATAAGTAACTGATATTATTCTATGTGGGTTTACAATAGTATTTCTCAACCTGGGTTCCTGGTTTAGGTGAGATATGGTTGTGGGTAGTGTGAATGATCACATACAAAAAGGAAATATTTTTGTACCTTGTGCGAGATCTTAGCACTCACAGTGATGGAGCAGCCCCATTATCAGATTTTTCAGAGGTTTTTTTCATTCCCAGATAGCAGTGTGCAGAAGCACCGTGCTCATTTGGTTGCGCTCATTCTCAGTTTTGAGGCCACGTAGGAGAGGCTGTTATAATTGATGAGTGCTGATTACACGAAGGGGAGGAGAAGAGGCCAACGATATCAGACTCTCCCTCCCAAATCATTAACTCTAACCTCCTGTTAGGCAGCGCCGACTGATTTAGGAAAACACGAGAGCAAACATGCTATACCATCCTAAAAGAAAGTCAGAAAGTTTAATTCAGAAGAAAGAGTTTCTATATGTTGCAACTGGCTACTACTCCCTTTCATACTCTGCTATTGTTGCAACTGTCGCGTAATGTGGATCGTGTATGTTAGCAGTGAATTGTGTTGTGAGGTTTTCTTTTGTTTTTTTTTTTGCAATTTTCTCTTTTATTTATGATACACTTCTGTTTTATATCTTATTAGCCTCTTTTTTTTAAAAACAAAGGTGTCTTAGTGTTAAGTGCAATGGTTTTTGAAGAGGAGGTGTGAAAGAAAGAGGAGGATTCTGTGTCGAAGCCAGTGAACAATTCTGAAAGGGTTGGCGATGAACAATTACAATTTTCTGAATCATTTCAGAAATATAACAAGGACACACACACCAAAAAAGCCTGCTGTTGCAATGAAAGTTTCTTATTCTTGGGCTTTTCCTGGGCAAAAAAACATGTTTGCTATTCCACTGCATGGTAAATAAACTAAAAATGCAGGAATGGCTCCAGCAAAATTGAAAATATACTTCTTTACAAGGTAGAGCCTTTAGACACTTAAGGGTGCTGATTATTTTAAACAGATATTAGAATCACAAAACTGAAGTTTTCATTTAAAAAAGTCACATTAGTGAAAGCACTCAGGAAGCAAGTTGTTTAGTAACCCAACTTATTGCCCCGAGAAGGAAAAGTCACACAGTTGGTGAGAACCTAATAATGTTAGTATGTAGAATGAAAGTGATTAAAATGCTACGACAAGATGAAGTATGAGGATATGGAAAGGTTCCACTCTCAGACAGTATAATACACATGCTAATATCATGCCACAGCATGCTGAAGAAGTTTTGTGTAATAATCTGAAAAACAACAGCTTCTTTACCAGGTTGACGAGTCTTGAGATTTCCCCAGTAAATGTCATGCTATAGCATTTGTAAGATTTGTGAATGATGGTGAGATTCAAGAATTTTTTTTTTTCTACTGCAAAGAGCAGACTGAAGCAAAGGCCAAGATGTTTTTAATGTTTTCCCTCTTATCTGCAAACAAAGAGTTTGTTTTGGAGGAAGTGTGTTGACATTTGTGCTGATGGTGCCCCCAAAATGCTTGGTTCCACGAGAGCTTTTATATCTCTTTAAATGAAAGAAAATCCTGAGGCAGTCACAACAATGCTTTCTTCATTGAGAAATGCTGGTGACAAAAACACTTGAAGGTGAAATTTTAAAACAGTTTTGAACGATGCTACAAAAACACTTTATTAAACAAAGACCAGTTTTACTTGAGACTTGTTTTTAAAATGGGGGTACAGGGCCTCCCTGGTGGCGCAGTGGTTGAGAATCCGCCTGCCAATGCAGGGGACACGGGTTCGAGCCCTGGTCTGGGAGGATCCCACATGCCGCGGAGCAACTGGGCCCAATGAGCCACAATTACTGAGCCTGCGCGTCTGGAGCCTGTGCTCCGCAACAAGAGAGGCCGCGACAGTGAGAGGCCCGCGCACCGCGATGAAGAGTGGCCCCCGCTCGCCGCAACTAGAGAAAGCCCTCCACAGAAACGAAGACCCAACACAGCCAAAAAATAAATTAATTAATTAATTTTTAAAAAAATGGGGGTACAAATGGGTGTCAAAGAGCACATAAATTTGCTGCACACAGAACTCCAGTGGGTGAACAGAGGAGCAGTGCTCAACAAGGTGTTTCAGCAGAGAGGTGAATTGGAGGATGCGCTCAAGAAAATAGTAGACTTGATTCAGTGGAGAATTTCAAGATAAACTATTGCTGCCAAAACTGGTCTGCTTAGCAGATGTCTTCCCACACAAGGACCAGTCTAACAGGTCTTTGTGAGGTCTTGCAGAAAGCATTCTAAAAGGTAACAGAATCTTTTTTAAACATGATCTTCAAAAGGAAATTGAAGTGTTTCTACTCCTGCTTGGACTTGAGTACGTGAAAGGGAATCAGTAAGCCTCAGGAGTTGTTGAAAACCACCTCCAAGACCTATAGGAAAGAACTGAACAGGGTGTGCCTTCTCTTTTGAATACAAGGGTATCAATAAATGAAGGACCATTTTTCTGAATCTTCTGCTCAGGCTGAGATCTCAACTCAGTCAACAGGAAGAATTTTGTGAGCTGCAGTCTGAACATAGACTAAAGGTGAGATTTGCTAGTCTGCCCCTACACAAATTCTGGGATTCTGTCGAAGAAGTGTGTTTGACATTCACAGGAATGAAACGAATCTTTTGCTGTAGTTTTCAACATCTTACATATGTGAACAGGCATTTTCTTGCTTAACAAGCATCACGAGCAAGGAGAAAAATGACCTTATTTCAGTTTTCTGTGCTTAAGTTCTACCTAGAATCAGATATTTGTGGAAAAAAAGAAAAGAAAAGACAGGTTTCATAGTAAAAAGGTAAATTTCATTTTAAAATAATACTTTTTATACATATACTGACCTATTAAGAAATCAAGAAACCAACTTGTATGCATAATAATTTAGTAGCTGCTACAATTTTATTTGAAACTGATCATGTTACTCAGTAACAAAATGTTTTTTCAAAGTCTTATATAAATTATGTCTTAGGTTATATTTCTATTGATATTGCTTTGCCTTTGTTTGTTGTTGTAGTTTTACTACTTAACATGTAAATAAAATTTCATGTTGTAAATAAAATTGATTAAAATAAATTCCAGCCTATATTTAAATGAAATCTATCAAGTCTATGTTTAGAAAAATATAAGTCCTATTTTGGCTTAAGTGTGCTATTTAATTTGTATTATATATATATATATAAAATATAATATTTGTATTATATATTATTATTATTATATATTATAATATTAATATATTATTATATATTATTATAATACTAATACATTATTATATACTATTATAATATTAATTTATTATATATTATTATAATACTAATATATTATTATTATTTCCATGAGTTTTTAAAAATTAATTTTATTTTTGGCTGCATTGAGTCTTTGTTGCTGCACGTGGGCTTTGTCTAGTTGCGGCGAGCGGGTGCTACTCTTGGTTGCAGTGCAAGGGCTTCTCATTGCAGTGGCTTCTCTAGGTGCGTGGGCTTCAGTAGTTGTGGCACCCGGGCTCAGTAGTTGTGGCTCGTGGGCTCTAGAGCGCAGGCTCAGTAGTTGTGGGGCACGGGCTTAGTTGCTCCGTGGCATGTGGGATCTTCCTGCACCAGGGCTTGAACCCGTGTCCCCTGCATTGGCAGGCAGATTCTCAACCACTGTGCCACCAGGGAAACCCCATGAGTTTTTAAAATTTATGAAAAGAAAGAGTAGTTTCAAGAAAGTGAGCTAAGCTTAATTACATTTTTTTTTCTGTAAAGCTTGGCTAAAAATTAATTTTTTAGTTCTAAATAGGGGAAAAAATAGTCTACCACATACTATATACCACATATCCCATACCATATCACTACCATATACTACATCATCAAAATTTTATAGAGTAGGAATTTGTGACAATACTTTAAGGCCTACTTGGATAAGTTTTAAAAACAAGGAATTCAAGTAGGAAATAAAGAGGAAAAAAAAAAAGAAATTGAAACTAAAGTTTTCTTTCATGGCACTACTGCTATATATATCATGGGGAGGAATAATCATACAAAGAGATAAATCTAACACATTGGCCGAAGTTGTGTTTATTTTCTATTGCGGTGTAACACATGACTACAACCTTAGTGGTTTAACAATCATCTATTTATAAGCTCACAGTTCTTTAAGCCAGAAGCCTACTATGGTGGGGCTGGATTTTCTGCTCAGGGTCTTACAAGGCCAAAATTAAGGTGTCTGCGAGACTCTTGTCTATAGGTTCTGGAGAATAATCCTCTTCTAGATTCATTCTTGTTGGCAGAATTCATTTCTGTGAGGCTGCATGTCTGAGGTTTTCATTTCTTGCTAGCTGCTACCCCAGCAGCACCTAGAGACAGATCTCCAGTTCTTGCATGTGTCCCTCCCATCTACAAAGTCAGCAACAGTGGATTGACTCCCCCATGTGCTTTGAAGATCTAACTGCCTCTTCTGCTCATATGTGGAGAAAACTCTTTACTTTTAAAGGGTTCACCTGATTGGGCCAGACCCACCCAAATAGTCTCCATATTTATTTATTTATATTTAGGCCTCACCATGTGGCATGCAGGATCTTAGTTCTCCAACCAGGGATCGAACCCATGCCCCCTGCAGTGGAAGCGTGGAGTCTTAACCACTGGACCGCCAGGGAAGTCCAAAGATTGATTTATTTTATTTTTATTTATTTATTTATTTGGGATCTTAGTTCCCCAACCAGGGATTGAACCCGGGCCCTGGGCAGTGAAACTGTGGAGTCTTAACTACTGGACCACCAGGGCATTCCCAGCCTCCATATTTTAAATTCAAGTGACTTGACACTTTAATTCCATCTGCAAAAATTCTTTCATACCAATAGGTCGATTAGTGTTTGATTGAATAGTCACAGGATGGGAATCTAAAATGTTATATGTGGAATAATAGGTATGAAATTTTTGCTTTTAATGTGAGTTATTTGAAATCTGGGTTAAAAAGAGGTCATATTGGCATAGGGTGGACTTATAATATTGTATGACTGATGTCCTTATAAAAGTGAAATTCGGACACACAGACACACAGGAAAGATGCTAATGTGAGCACCAAGGATCTCAGGTCATCACCAGAAGCAAAGAGAGAGGAATGGACCAGATGCTCCCGCAGAGCCCTCAGAAAGAATGAACCCCATTGACACCTTGATTTTGAACTTCTGGCTTTCAGAACTGTGAAAGAATATATTTCTGTTCTTTTAAACCACACAGTTTTTGATATTTTTGTTACAGCAGCTCTAGGAAACTGATACAAATTCAAAATAATCCCACACTTTTTATGATGGGCTTTATGATCTGACCCTGCCTTATCTTATTTTGGTTTTCAAATAAACCCAGCCATTTTTCACCTGAAGTCTTCTGATACTCTGTTTTCTCTGCCTAGAAAGTTATTTTTCTCACACTTCAAATGGCTAGCTTTTATTCATGGATTTTATCAATTACTTACTACAATATTAATCTTATTTCAAAGTAATTAAATATCAGGTCCTATGCTAGGATGAAGACTATTTTAGTTCATGCCAAAGGTCTATTGTTGAAAATTTTACTAAAAACAGGT